>NW_026990304.1:0-3000 GCF_963921805.1 Phalacrocorax carbo | reverse complement strand
CGCAAGTGCCAGCGCGACGGCACCTGGACCGCCATGGGCCACCCCAGCCGCTGCCGTGAGTCTCCCCGTCACCCTCCCCGTCACCCTCCCCGTCACCGTCACCCTCCCCGTCAACATCCCCATCCCCGTCTCCATCCTCATCTCCATCACTGTTACCGTCCCCGTCACCGTCCCCATCCCCGTCACCCTCCCTGTCACCCTCCCTGTCACCGTCCCCATCCCCGTCACCCTCCCTGTCACCCTCCCTGTCACCGTCCCCATCCCCGTCACCATCCCTGTCACCCTCCCTGTCACCGTCTCCATCCCTGTCACCCTCCCTGTCACCGTCCCCATCCCCGTCACCATCCCTGTCACCCTCCCTGTCACCGTCTCCATCCCTGTCACCCTCCCTGTCACCGTCCCCATCCCCGTCACCATCCCTGTCACCCTCCCTGTCACCGTCTCCATCCCCGTCACCGTTCCCATCAATGTCCCCATCAACATCCCCATCCCCGTCTCCATCCTCATCTCCACCACTGTTACCGTCCCCGTCACCGTCACCGTCACCATCACTATCATGACCAATCACCATTGGCATCACCGTCACCAACCACCATTACTGTCCCTGTCACCCTCACTGTCCCCGTCACCGTCACCGTCCCCGTCACCGTCACCCTCCCCGTCACCGTCTTCATCCCCATCACCCTCCCCGTCACCGTCCCCATCAACATCCCCGTCACCCTCCCCATCACCGTCCTCGTCCCCGTCTCCATCCCCGTCACCGTCCCTGTCACCGTCCCCATCAATGTCCCCATCAACATCACCATCAACGTCCCCATCCCCGTCTCTATCCTCGTCTCCATCACTGTTACCGTCCCCGTCACCTTCACCATCACCTTCACCGTCACCACCACCATCGTGATCACCATTGGCATCACCGTCACCAACCACCATTACCGTCCCTGTCACCGTCCCCGTCCCCATCACCTTCACCATCACCATCACCTCACCATCACCATCATGACCAATCACCATTGGCATCACCGTCACCAACCACCATTACCGTCCCTGTCACCGTCCCCGTCCCCATCACCTTCACCATCACCATCACCTCACCATCACCATCATGACCAATCACCATTGGCATCACCGTCACCAGTCACCATTACTGTCCCTGTCACCATCACCACCCCCATCACCTTCACCTTCACCATCACCTTCACCTTCACCACCACCATCGTGATCACCATTGGCATCACCGTCACCAACCACCGTTACCGTCCCTGTCACCGTCACCGTCCCCATCACCTTCACCTTCACCATCCCCATCGTGATCAATCACCATTGGCATCACCGTCATCAGTCACTGTTACCATCCCTGTCACTGTCACCTTCACCACCCCCATCACCTTCACCATCACCATCGTGATCACCATTGGCATCACCATCACCAGTCACCGTTACCGTCCCTGTCACCTTCACCATCACCATCACCATCGTGATCAATCACCATTGGCATCACCGTCACCAGTCACTGTTACTGTCCCTGTCACCATTACCACCCCCATCACCTTCACCGTCACCATCGTGATCACCATTGGCATCAGCGTCACCAACCACCGTTACTGTCCCTTTCACCGTCCCCGTCACCTTCACCATGACCATCGCCATCATGACCAATCACCATTGGCATCACCGTCATCAGTCACCGTTACCGTCCCTGTCACCATCACCGTCCCCGTCCCCTTCACCATCACCATCATCTTCACCGTCACCTTCACCGTCACCATCGTGATCAATCACCATTGGCATCACCGTCACCAACCACCGTTACTGTCCCTGTCACCGTCACCCTCCCCATCACTGTCGCCATCATCTTCACCATCACCGCTGCCGCTGTGATCACCACCACCCTCACCGTGCTGTCACCACCAGTGACAGCGGTAGCGTCACTAACCGCCGTTACCAGTCCCCGGCGCCGTCACCGTGCCATCGCTGTCATCGTCGCATCTTCATCACCTCCACCATCACTGTCACCATCACCATCACCATCAACACTGTTACCGTGACCACCAACACCAACATACCATCACCATCAACACCATCACCACCACCCACCATCATCACCACTGTTACCCTCAACACCGTTACCATCACCATCACCATCAACACTGTTACCATGACCACCAACATCAACATACCATCATCATCACCATCATCACCACCCTTACCATCACCAACCATCATCACCACCGTTGCCATCATCAACCACCCCCAACACCGTTCCCATCCCCAACCACCCCCAACACCGTTACTGCCCCCAACCACCCCCAACACCGTTACCGCCCCCAACCACCCCCAACACCGTTACTGCCCCCAACCACCCCCAACACCGTTACTGCCCCCAACCACCCCCAACACCGTTCCCATCCCCAACCACCCCCAACACCGTTACCGCCCCCAACCACCCCCAACACCGTTCCCATCCCCAACCACCCCCAACACCGTTACCGCCCCCAACCACCCCCAACACTGTTACCGCCCCCAACCACCCCCAACACCGTTACCGCCCCCAACCACCCCCAACACCGTTACCGCCCCCAACCACCCCCAACACCGTTCCCATCCCCAACCACCCCCAACACCGTTACCGCCCCCAACCACCCCCAACACCGTTCCCATCCCCAACCACCCCCAACACCGTTCCCATCCCCAACCACCCCCAACACCGTTCCCACCCCCAACCACCCCCAACACCGTTCCCATCCCCAACCACCCCCAACACCGTTCCCATCCCCAACCACCCCCAACACCATTCCCATCCCCAGGGGTCCCAGCCCGCACGGGCTGCGGTGGTGGGTGTCACCCAGGGGAGGGTGTTGGGGTTCACCCCGCGCCCCCCCACCCTTCTCCGCCCCCCGCCCAGTGAGGACCTGCCCCAAAATGCACCTGAGCTTGGAGAACGGGCAGGCGGTGCCGCGGGCGATGGAGCGGGTGCCCGTGGAGGGGACGTGGGCCGAG
>NW_026990303.1:300000-421831 GCF_963921805.1 Phalacrocorax carbo | reverse complement strand
ACCCTAACCCTAACCCTAACCTAACCCTAACCCTAACCCTAACCTAACCCTAACCCTAACCCTAACCCTAACCCTAACCCTAACCCTAACCCTAACCCTAACCCTAACCCTAACCCTAACCCTAACCCTAACCCTAACCCTAACCCTACCCTAACCCTAACCCTAACCCTAACCCTAACCCTAACCCTAACCCTAACCCTAACCCTAACCCTAACCCTAACCCTAACCCTAACCCTAACCTAACCCTAACCCTAACCCTAACCCTAACCCTAACCCTAACCCTAACCCTAACCCTAACCTAACCCTAACCCTAACCCTAACCCTAACCCTAACCTAACCCTAACCCTAACCCTAACCTAACCCTAACCCTAACACCTAACCAAACCCTAACCCTAACCCTAACCCTAACCCTAACCCTAACCCTAACCCTAACCCTAACCTACCTAACCCTAACCCTAACCCTAACCCTAACCCTAACCCTAACCCTAACCCTAACCCTAACCCTAACCCTAACCCTAACCCTAACCCTAACCCTAACCCTAACCCTAAACCCTAACCCTAACCCTAACCCTAACCCTAACCCTAACCCTAACCCTAACCCTAACCCTAACCCTAACTAACCCTAACCCTAACCCTAACCCTAACCCTAACCCTAACCCTAACCCTAACCCTAACCCTAACCCTAACCCTAACCCTAACCCTAACCCTAACCCTAACCCTAACCCTAACCCTAACCCTAACCCTAACCCTAACCCTAACCCTAACCTAACCCTAACCCTAACCCTAACCCTAACCCTAACCCTAACCCTAACCCTAACCCTAACCCTAACCCTAACCCTAACCCTAACCCTAACCCTAACCCTAACCCTAACCCTAACCCTAACCCTAACCCTAACCCTAACCCTAACCCTAACCCTAACCCTAACCCTAACCCTAACCCTAACCCTAACCCTAACCCTAACCCTAACCCTAACCCTAACCCTAACCCTAACCCTAACCCTAACCCTAACCCTAACCCTAACCCTAACCCTAACCCTAACCCTAACCCTAACCCTAACCCTAACCCTAACCCTAACCCTAACCCTAACCCTAACCCTAACCCTAACCCTAACCCTAACCCTAACCCTAACCCTAACCCTAACCCTAACCCTAACCCTAACCCTAACCCTAACCCTAACCCTAACCCTAACCCTAACCCTAACCCTAACCCTAACCCTAACCCTAACCCTAACCCTAACCCTAACCCTAACCCTAACCCTAACCCTAACCCTAACCCTAACCCTAACCCTAACCCTAACCCTAACCCTAACCCTAACCCTAACCCTAACCCTAACCCTAACCCTAACCCTAACCCTAACCCTAACCCTAACCCTAACCTAACCCTAACCCTAACCCTAACCCTAACCCTAACCCTAACCCTAACCCTAACCCTAACCCTAACCCTAACCCTAACCCTAACCCTAACCCTAACCCTAACCCTAACCCTAACCCTAACCCTAACCCTAACCCTAACCCTAACCCTAACCCTAACCCTAACCCTAACCCTAACCCTAACCCTAACCCTAACCCTAACCCTAACCCTAACCCTAACCCTAACCCTAACCCTAACCCTAACCCTAACCCTAACCCTAACCCTAACCCTAACCCTAACCCTAACCCTAACCCTAACCCTAACCCTAACCCTAACCCTAACCCTAACCCTAACCCTAACCCTAACCCTAACCCTAACCCTAACCCTAACCCTAACCCTAACCCTAACCCTAACCCTAACCCTAACCCTAACCCTAACCCTAACCCTAACCCTAACCCTAACCCTAACCCTAACCCTAACCCTAACCCTAACCCTAACCCTAACCCTAACCCTAACCCTAACCCTAACCCTAACCCTAACCCTAACCCTAACCCTAACCCTAACCCTAACCCTAACCCTAACCCTAACCCTAACCCTAACCCTAACCCTAACCCTAACCCTAACCCTAACCCTAACCCTAACCCTAACCCTAACCCTAACCCTAACCCTAACCCTAACCCTAACCCTAACCCTAACCCTAACCCTAACCCTAACCCTAACCCTAACCCTAACCCTAACCCTAACCCTAACCCTAACCCTAACCCTAACCCTAACCCTAACCCTAACCCTAACCCTAACCCTAACCCTAACCCTAACCCTAACCCTAACCCTAACCCTAACCCTAACCCTAACCCTAACCCTAACCCTAACCCTAACCCTAACCCTAACCCTAACCCTAACCCTAACCCTAACCCTAACCCTAACCCTAACCCTAACCCTAACCCTAACCCTAACCCTAACCCTAACCCTAACCCTAACCCTAACCCTAACCCTAACCCTAACCCTAACCCTAACCCTAACCCTAACCCTAACCCTAACCCTAACCCTAACCCTAACCCTAACCCTAACCCTAACCCTAACCCTAACCCTAACCCTAACCCTAACCCTAACCCTAACCCTAACCCTAACCCTAACCCTAACCCTAACCCTAACCCTAACCCTAACCCTAACCCTAACCCTAACCCTAACCCTAACCCTAACCCTAACCCTAACCCTAACCCTAACCCTAACCCTAACCCTAACCCTAACCCTAACCCTAACCCTAACCCTAACCCTAACCCTAACCCTAACCCTAACCCTAACCCTAACCCTAACCCTAACCCTAACCCTAACCCTAACCCTAACCCTAACCCTAACCCTAACCCTAACCCTAACCCTAACCCTAACCCTAACCCTAACCCTAACCCTAACCCTAACCCTAACCCTAACCCTAACCCTAACCCTAACCCTAACCCTAACCCTAACCCTAACCCTAACCCTAACCCTAACCCTAACCCTAACCCTAACCCTAACCCTAACCCTAACCCTAACCCTAACCCTAACCCTAACCCTAACCCTAACCCTAACCCTAACCCTAACCCTAACCCTAACCCTAACCCTAACCCTAACCCTAACCCTAACCCTAACCCTAACCCTAACCCTAACCCTAACCCTAACCCTAACCCTAACCCTAACCCTAACCCTAACCCTAACCCTAACCCTAACCCTAACCCTAACCCTAACCCTAACCCTAACCCTAACCCTAACCCTAACCCTAACCCTAACCCTAACCCTAACCCTAACCCTAACCCTAACCCTAACCCTAACCCTAACCCTAACCCTAACCCTAACCCTAACCCTAACCCTAACCCTAACCCTAACCCTAACCCTAACCCTAACCCTAACCCTAACCCTAACCCTAACCCTAACCCTAACCCTAACCCTAACCCTAACCCTAACCCTAACCCTAACCCTAACCCTAACCCTAACCCTAACCCTAACCCTAACCCTAACCCTAACCCTAACCCTAACCCTAACCCTAACCCTAACCCTAACCCTAACCCTAACCCTAACCCTAACCCTAACCCTAACCCTAACCCTAACCCTAACCCTAACCCTAACCCTAACCCTAACCCTAACCCTAACCCTAACCCTAACCCTAACCCTAACCCTAACCCTAACCCTAACCCTAACCCTAACCCTAACCCTAACCCTAACCCTAACCCTAACCCTAACCCTAACCCTAACCCTAACCCTAACCCTAACCCTAACCCTAACCCTAACCCTAACCCTAACCCTAACCCTAACCCTAACCCTAACCCTAACCCTAACCCTAACCCTAACCCTAACCCTAACCCTAACCCTAACCCTAACCCTAACCCTAACCCTAACCCTAACCCTAACCCTAACCCTAACCCTAACCCTAACCCTAACCCTAACCCTAACCCTAACCCTAACCCTAACCCTAACCCTAACCCTAACCCTAACCCTAACCCTAACCCTAACCCTAACCCTAACCCTAACCCTAACCCTAACCCTAACCCTAACCCTAACCCTAACCCTAACCCTAACCCTAACCCTAACCCTAACCCTAACCCTAACCCTAACCCTAACCCTAACCCTAACCCTAACCCTAACCCTAACCCTAACCCTAACCCTAACCCTAACCCTAACCCTAACCCTAACCCTAACCCTAACCCTAACCCTAACCCTAACCCTAACCCTAACCCTAACCCTAACCCTAACCCTAACCCTAACCCTAACCCTAACCCTAACCCTAACCCTAACCCTAACCCTAACCCTAACCCTAACCCTAACCCTAACCCTAACCCTAACCCTAACCCTAACCCTAACCCTAACCCTAACCCTAACCCTAACCCTAACCCTAACCCTAACCCTAACCCTAACCCTAACCCTAACCCTAACCCTAACCCTAACCCTAACCCTAACCCTAACCCTAACCCTAACCCTAACCCTAACCCTAACCCTAACCCTAACCCTAACCCTAACCCTAACCCTAACCCTAACCCTAACCCTAACCCTAACCCTAACCCTAACCCTAACCCTAACCCTAACCCTAACCCTAACCCTAACCCTAACCCTAACCCTAACCCTAACCCTAACCCTAACCCTAACCCTAACCCTAACCCTAACCCTAACCCTAACCCTAACCCTAACCCTAACCCTAACCCTAACCCTAACCCTAACCCTAACCCTAACCCTAACCCTAACCCTAACCCTAACCCTAACCCTAACCCTAACCCTAACCCTAACCCTAACCCTAACCCTAACCCTAACCCTAACCCTAACCCTAACCCTAACCCTAACCCTAACCCTAACCCTAACCCTAACCCTAACCCTAACCCTAACCCTAACCCTAACCCTAACCCTAACCCTAACCCTAACCCTAACCCTAACCCTAACCCTAACCCTAACCCTAACCCTAACCCTAACCCTAACCCTAACCCTAACCCTAACCCTAACCCTAACCCTAACCCTAACCCTAACCCTAACCCTAACCCTAACCCTAACCCTAACCCTAACCCTAACCCTAACCCTAACCCTAACCCTAACCCTAACCCTAACCCTAACCCTAACCCTAACCCTAACCCTAACCCTAACCCTAACCCTAACCCTAACCCTAACCCTAACCCTAACCCTAACCCTAACCCTAACCCTAACCCTAACCCTAACCCTAACCCTAACCCTAACCCTAACCCTAACCCTAACCCTAACCCTAACCCTAACCCTAACCCTAACCCTAACCCTAACCCTAACCCTAACCCTAACCCTAACCCTAACCCTAACCCTAACCCTAACCCTAACCCTAACCCTAACCCTAACCCTAACCCTAACCCTAACCCTAACCCTAACCCTAACCCTAACCCTAACCCTAACCCTAACCCTAACCCTAACCCTAACCCTAACCCTAACCCTAACCCTAACCCTAACCCTAACCCTAACCCTAACCCTAACCCTAACCCTAACCCTAACCCTAACCCTAACCCTAACCCTAACCCTAACCCTAACCCTAACCCTAACCCTAACCCTAACCCTAACCCTAACCCTAACCCTAACCCTAACCCTAACCCTAACCCTAACCCTAACCCTAACCCTAACCCTAACCCTAACCCTAACCCTAACCCTAACCCTAACCCTAACCCTAACCCTAACCCTAACCCTAACCCTAACCCTAACCCTAACCCTAACCCTAACCCTAACCCTAACCCTAACCCTAACCCTAACCCTAACCCTAACCCTAACCCTAACCCTAACCCTAACCCTAACCCTAACCCTAACCCTAACCCTAACCCTAACCCTAACCCTAACCCTAACCCTAACCCTAACCCTAACCCTAACCCTAACCCTAACCCTAACCCTAACCCTAACCCTAACCCTAACCCTAACCCTAACCCTAACCCTAACCCTAACCCTAACCCTAACCCTAACCCTAACCCTAACCCTAACCCTAACCCTAACCCTAACCCTAACCCTAACCCCAACCCCTAACCCCCAACCCCTAACCCCCAACCCCAACCCCTAATCCCTAACCCCCAACCCCTAACCCCCAACCCCAACCCCTAATCCCTAACCCTAGCCCAACCCCTAACCCCTAACCCCTAACCCCTAACCCCTAACCCCTAACCCCTAACCCCAACAACCAGGACTGCCATCCTAAATGCCATGACCGCTAACCCTGGAAGCTGAAAT
Source organism: Phalacrocorax carbo (assembly GCF_963921805.1). NCBI lineage: Eukaryota > Metazoa > Chordata > Aves > Suliformes > Phalacrocoracidae > Phalacrocorax > Phalacrocorax carbo. The sequence goes on along the minus strand of NW_026990303.1, from coordinate 415,791 downwards.
GGTGACTGCTAAGCCCTCTGTGTTGTGTACAATTATAGCTGTAAACCATCACTCTGTGTTGATGTTTTTAGGTTGTGTGTGTTGTACTGATAGGTTGGTTTGGGTGTTGGTAATTTTGTGTGTTGTAAGTAGTTTCTGGGGCCCTGTGTGTTTGTGGTAGAGTGTGTTGTGGTTGCTGTCTTCTGCTCGTTACTTCTGGTATCTGGTGGAACACATAATTGGGTCTGTGTGGTGGTTTCCTGATTTGTGCCTACATGTGCTTCTGATAGAGTTCCGGTAGGGGGTGTTATTTGTCAGGGCTGTGTATTGGTGATTGTTGTGGTCTACGTCGTTGTTGCAGGTGGGTAGTGATTGTTTTGGGTGGAGGTTCATTTTAGGTTTTGTGTTGTGGTTTGGGTTCCTGAATGGTTATTTTTGTGTAGTTTTTTTTCTTTCATTTGTTGTGTTTGTAGTGTGTGTTTTTGTGTTTGTATGTTTGTTTTTGCTTTTTTTGTTGTTGAGTGTTGTGTCAGGTGTTTGTGTGTGTTTTAGGTCATGGTGGATTAGTTTTTTTATTTGGTATTACTGACATCAAGGAAAGAAAATTAAAAATAATAAGAGTGGTGCAGCAGTAGGGAATGGCTTTTGGCTCTGGGAGTAAATTTTTTTATTTTTTTTATTTTCAATTATAACATTTAAGTTTTTTAATTTACTCCCAGAGCCAAAAGCCATTCCCTACTGCTGCTTTTTTTCCTTTAATTACCTCCCATAGAGTTTAAGGGCTACACAGAGCCCTGTCATTAAATCCCACCCACTGGAAATTACACCCCGCCCACAAATAATGCACAGGAGGCCTGAATAAAACAGTGAGACATGTGTTTTAATTTAATTTATTATTGTATGAGTAATGCTCCTTTATTATGCCTCCGGTTTTGGGAAACACCGGCCATAAAGCGTACTTTTCCACCCATCGCATTCCTCTAGGACCGCTGCACCTGCAATGTAACAGAGGTGTGATGAGCATGCCTCCTAACGGCCTTCGTTTCCATTACTACACCCCATTGAGGTTTTCCCGTTCTAAGGATATGGTAACAAAGTGCCCTGCCTCCCCACACCTAACCGCCCTCGCTGCATGTAAACAACATATGTGTTTCCACAACTTACGATACCTACTACCGCAACGTGTCTTTTGCTCCTCATGCAACTACGTTTACTTGGCCTGCCTCGCTCCTCTCCCTCCGATACTGGCTTCGTCATTACCCTTATGCGTCGAGTCGTTCCTTACCTAGCTTCGCAGCAACACCTCTACGTGCTCATATGCGTCTCTACATCCACGCTTCGATCTCATCCTTGCTCCAAGGCCGAGCGGTAGCGCTTAGGCCCATGCAGTTATTTGCTGTTACTGATACAATCGCCGTACTGGACAACATGTCCTACGCTTAAACCCCTTTTTCCCCCAGATAAATCCATTTCTACCATTCATTCGTCTACTGAGCGGTACCCGTCTCCTCTCATTGCCGTAATTCACTTCCCCTGCAAGGATAACTTCACCTCCCTAGGTCTGATACTTCACATCCCTACTAATTGGGTCGCCTCTTACTCAATAGTCCTCTAATTATACTAGAACTGTAACGCCTTTAGGCTCCTAGCAAGCACTTACCAACTGAGCCTCAGACCCTGTTACCTTAGGCACAAAGCTCGCTCTCCTTATGTATTCCGCTTACTGCTCTGCTAATATAACTTCTCCTCTTCCAATCCACACTGCCTCCGTGATGCGTACTACCGATCGTCTGACAGCATGCCTCCTCGCATCTCTGCGGACCTTAGACTTCAACACCCCTATGACAGACAAACCAGCATCCTTATAACATACGCTAACCGCACCAAAGGTACTTCCCTACGCCCTAGGCGTATGCAATGACCATAAACCCGCATCGTTCTCAGGCTGCCCCGCCTAAACGATAGCCACCTACTCCAACTCCCCGTACCCGAAACCCACCGTATGCAATTTCATCCCCACCGAGCCAGACCTATCGTCTCGTACATCCCAACATCACCCCTTCAATGCTGTATACCCAGACAGCACACAAAACCCTATGCCTAGCAGGACAGCCGCCCAAACATGCCTATTACACATTGCCTGACACACTGGCTGTAGAATGCCTATAAACGCTTCGGGAAACCAGCACCGGCCATGGAAGACAAAACCCAGATTCAGAAATCCCCCATCTCTAAGCCTCTGCAAAGACTGCATCTCAGCCCAACAAGAACACCTCCAACAACACCCCACACCACCAAACATCAGACCTGTACTGACACACACATTCAACCCGGCAACCTCACAAAGGTTTCCAACAGACCGCTCATCTGCCCGCCGTGTCTATCGCCCCTTCCTCTCCACCGAGCCGCTCCGCCACCTGTCACCCTGCTCCTCCGGCGCTCCCTGGGAACTCCGCTCCCAGGCACCTCAAAAAATTGCCCTGCCTGCCAAAACCCCGTCCCAGAGCCTGACCTCCGCCCAAACGTTGGCGATGAACATCGCCTCGCAGAGCGGCCGGGACCGGGGGAAAAAAACCCCAGCTGGGGGAGAAAAAAAAAAATCCCCCAGCTGGGGTTTTTTTATTCTAATTTTTTTTTTTAATCCTGTGGAAAAAGCTTGCTGTTAGCTACCACCACCAAACCCAACCCTCAAAACACCGTGAACACCCCACGCCGCACAACGTTATCAAAGGAGGTAGATGCAAAGGACTGCAACGTACCAGGGACGCACGTAGTCCCATACCTACGTTCACCCACACAACCCACGGCCTCAAAAAAGGGCCCTGCCTGCAAAAACCCCGTACCGCCAAGCCTCACGACCCTACCGAAGCACGCATTCAACCCGGCAACCTCACAAAGGTTTCCAACGGACCGCTCATCCGCCCGCCGTGTCTATCGCCCCTTCCTCTCCACCGAGCCGCTCCGCCACCTGTCACCCTGCTCCTCCGGCGCTCCCTGGGAACTCCGCTCCCAGGCGCCTCAAAAAATTGCCCTGCCTGCCAAAACCCCGTCCCAGAGCCTGACCTCCACCCAAACGTTGGCGATGAACATCGCCTCGCAGAGCGGCCGGGACCGGGGGAAAAAAACCCCAGCTGGGGGAGAAAAAAAAAAATCCCCCAGCTGGGGTTTTTTTATTCTAATTTTTTTTTTTAGTCCTGTGGAAAAAGCTTGCTGTTAGCTACCACCACCAAACCCAACCCTCAAAACACCGTGAACACCCCACGCCGCACAACGTTATCAAAGGAGGTAGATGCAAAGGACTGCAACGTACCAGGGACGCACGTAGTCCCATACCTACGTTCACCCACACAACCCACGGCCTCAAAAAAGGGCCCTGCCTGCAAAAACCCCGTACCGCCAAGCCTCACGACCCTACCGAAGCACGCATTCAACCCGGCAACCTCACAAAGGTTTCCAACGGACCGCTCATCCGCCCGCCGTGTCTATCGCCCCTTCCTCTCCACCGAGCCGCTCCGCCACCTGTCACCCTGCTCCTCCGGCGCTCCCTGGGAACTCCGCTCCCAGGCGCCTCAAAAAATTGCCCTGCCTGCCAAAACCCCGTCCCAGAGCCTGACCTCCGCCCAAACGTTGGCGATGAACATCGCCTCGCAGAGCGGCCGGGACCGGGGGAAAAAAACCCCAGCTGGGGGAGAAAAAAAAAAATCCCCCAGCTGGGGTTTTTTTATTCTAATTTTTTTTTTTAATCCTGTGGAAAAAGCTTGCTGTTAGCTACCACCACCAAACCCAACCCTCAAAACACCGTGAACACCCCACGCCGCACAACGTTATCAAAGGAGGTAGATGCAAAGGACTGCAACGTACCAGGGACGCACGTAGTCCCATACCTACGTTCACCCACACAACCCACGGCCTCAAAAAAGGGCCCTGCCTGCAAAAACCCCGTACCGCCAAGCCTCACGACCCTACCGAAGCACGCATTCAACCCGGCAACCTCACAAAGGTTTCCAACGGACCGCTCATCCGCCCGCCGTGTCTATCGCCCCTTCCTCTCCACCGAGCCGCTCCGCCACCTGTCACCCTGCTCCTCCGGCGCTCCCTGGGAACTCCGCTCCCAGGCGCCTCAAAAAATTGCCCTGCCTGCCAAAACCCCGTCCCAGAGCCTGACCTCCGCCCAAACGTTGGCGATGAACATCGCCTCGCAGAGCGGCCGGGACCGGGGGAAAAAAACCCCAGCTGGGGGAGAAAAAAAAAAATCCCCCAGCTGGGGTTTTTTTATTCTAATTTTTTTTTTAATCCTGTGGAAAAAGCTTGCTGTTAGCTACCACCACCAAACCCAACCCTCAAAACACCGTGAACACCCCACGCTGCACAACGTTATCAAAGACGGTTTATACAAAATATATGTCACTACCCGTGTCCCTGGTTTATTTCAAACTACATTCACCCATAGAACACAGGCAGCCAATATTGACTTCTGCATTCACTCAACCTCACTACACAAGGATGCGTCAATGTACATCCGACGATACCACACCGGCTCTAATCGATCGCACGCAGCAATGATGTACACAGGCGGATACTTCCACCACACCGCAGTGGTAGATTAACTATGGACATTCACTCACCTACAACAGGCAAACAGGGTACAACAAGCACTACATATGGGCAACCGTACAAGACAGCGGAGGTAACTGCCTAGGTACACGCACTCAACCACACGAGTCACACAGGACAGCTATACAGATACACAACGATAAAGAACTGCACGATAGAAACTACATAGATATGTTCCAACAAACAAGAGCTGGAGGAATGTGTGCAGGCATATACATACACCGATACAACAGTATGTGCACTCAACCGTACAAGTGTCGGAGGAAATTTAGTAGCGTGCAGGCACCCAAAGATGATGGTTACCAAAGGGAGGAACGTATATGCCTTCACCTAAAAAAAAAACCCACACTCGATAGCGTTGTCACCACCACATCGCTCCACGAGGACCTACCCCGCAACATCCCCCACCTCACATGCACCTGGCTTCTCCTCTCACCTGCTCCTTACCCGTGCTGGACTTGGACGATCACCATCCTTTGCGGCCCCTAGAGATAAAAGCACATAGAGTTGCCATTGCAGTTCCTAAAAAAAAACACCAGCTGCACACCCCTCTTCTCTGCAACCCAATTCACCTCAAACGCTCCTTTGCCACCTTGCCCTGACTCGAGACCCCCGGGCAGGGCGGCTCCAAGCCAAGACACCACAACCACAGACGAACCCTACACGTAACACCAACAACAACACACCTCAAAAAACAAGGCAAGTCACTCGGCGAGACCGACGATGCACGTACAGAAAACCTCCATCCGGGAAGAGCACGCGCAGAACCCTAGCGTGCTCCTAGCGCCACGCCAGAAAACGACGAGACCTTTGTGGGCGGGGACAAGCGCTTCCTCTCAAAACTGACGACATGGATGCGCAAGCAAGCAGCCCGCCTTCAAGACCTCAGCCCCTGAAGACGCACGGAAGAAGAGCCAGTCCCTAAAAGCGACAGCTAGCTAACAGAGCCGCTCACGCGGCCGGGAACGACACCGCCCAAGACGGCCGTCCGAGACGCCAAAACGATCCACGCCGGAAGCTTGCGACGCCAAAAGAGAGGCGCCCGATGGGCGCCGAGCCCACGACTAGGGCCTCGCCGGGCACTACCAACGCTGCCGAGGCACCTGCCCGGCTCCTAAAGAACAAAGAGAGCAACCGAGACCCGAGGAAGGTCGGAGACACCCAACACAAAACACAGACACGCTGCACAATAACGCACACAGCCTGGAACCGCCCTGCCCGCCACACGTTCCCGTCACGTTGAAGAGGAACCTGCTCCTTTTCCCTGCTCCCAAAGGGGACCGCTTCCCAGACAGCCCGCTCCGCCGCGCCATCCTTAAAACCCCTCCCTCCCCCAACCCCTTCCTCAGCACCGTTGCCTCAGCTTAGCTTTCAAGGGGCCCAGAGTCCCGGTCCACCCATCCTTCAGAAGAACAAGCGCACAGGCAGCCCACTGCATCGGTCCTCCAAGTCCCAGCTGCCTTTTCATCATCTAAACAAAAACAACAAAAATACACACACCGCCCTGGCAGTCAGCATCCCGTCACTCAACAAGGACCTACCCCCGCAACGTCCCCCACCTCACGTGCACCCGGCTGATCCGTGCCCATTCCGGACGAGGACGAACGCCACCCCCTGCGGCCCCTAGAGATACCACAGGACACACAAAGTTGCCGTCGCTCTGCCAAAAAAGGAAGAACGAACCACACCAGCCCCGCGCCCCTCCCCTCTGCGACCCAGCTCACCTCAAACGCGCATCCAGGCCCAAAGGCAGCCGGCGCACAACCTGCAGAACCAGAGACAAACGCTTCCATTGAGCGGCCGTACGACAGACACCTTGCTCTCAAACAACAGCCTGGCCTTCAACCCCCTCACCTCTCGGACCTCTCGTCGGCATGCGGCGTCTCCCCTCCGAAGCCTGCGGGCGGCACCTGCAAGAACCCAAGCAAAAAAGGACCCGCTCAGGTGCTGCGGGAGTCTCAGGATACCCGCACCAACCCTCCCCATCTCAGACACGCACCTTTCCCTCGACAGCTCACCTGCCTGGCCTCCAGCAGATACGGTCGCCACCTCGAGGCTCGCCCACCACCTGCAAGAGCCAAACGCACGTTGCTCACAACCACCTGCAACGCGGCACCTCAGGACGAATCGCTACGCTTCAGCCCACCCGTCACCGCTCACCCTGTGCGATTCCCCTCCGGTGCCCAGATCCCGCTCGGCTCCTCGCATGCGCCCAAAGAAAAATTACCACAATGGGCTCGTAGAGCCAACAGCCACATCTTCCCTCTAGCTACACCACACACCAACTCACCTGCTGACAGCGCCGCCCTCCATCACCCTGCACGACTCCTCCCTCGGCACCTGCCAAACCGATGTCAAACAAGTCACCTGCATGCACGGCCACAGCTGAACCACGACACGGGTCTCGATCGCATGTAGGAACACCCCCTTGAGAGCCCAACTAGGGCGGCTCCTAAACATAAGCACAATACATCAAACATTAAGCCCAGCACACAGACAAACCACAACACCCTTGACATGCTACCTGCTCAGCTAAGACTCCAGCTCCCTCTCCCAGACACCTACGGTTCTTCCCTGGGGGCCCAGCCCACAAAACCCAACAGGAATTACTTCCCTCACCCACCGACAACAGCCACTTGATCCAAGACGGCTGCAAAACTCCTCCCCGCTCAAAGCCTGGGCGCATCCCTAGATGCCAGCACCACCCACCTTGCCCTGACTCTCCATCCCCGGGCAGGGCGGCTCCAAGACAAACACAGAACAACGCTACGCAGAACGCTACAGGCAACGCACCCCGAAGGATGAGAGGCAGCTCTCGGAGAGAACGACGACACCCAGACGGAAACCCCCGTCCGGCAAGACCGCCTGCGGGACCCCGACGGTGACGTCGGCAGGCCCTACGGCAACACCAGAGAACGCCGACAGCTTCGCGGCCCGTGACAAGAGCTTCCTCTCACAACCGAGACGACAGACGCGCAACCAGCCCAGCTTCAAGACCTAACCGCCTACGGATGCAAGGAAGAAACGCCAGTCCCCAAAAAACCCACAGCCACAGAGCGGCGCCGCTCACGCGGCCGGGAACAACGCCGCCCAAGACGACCGTCCAAGACGCCAAAACGATCCACGCCTGAAGCTTGCGACGCCAAAAGAGAGGCGCCCGATGGGCGCCGAGCCCACGACTAGGGCCTCGCCGGGCACTACCAACGCTGCCGAGGCACCTGCCCGGCTCCTAAGGAACAAAGAGAGCAACCGAGACCCGAGGAAGGTCGGAGACACCCAACACAAAACACACACGCTGCACAATAACGCACACAGCCTGGAACCGCCCTGCCCGCCACACGTTCCCGTCACGTTGAAGAGGAACCTGCTCCTTTTCCCTGCTCCCAAAGGGGACCGCTTCCCAGACAGCCCGCTCCGCCGCGCCATCCTTAAAACCCCTCCCTCCCCCAACCCCTTCCTCAGCACCGTTGCCTCAGCTTAGCTTTCAAGGGGCCCAGAGTCCCGGTCCACCCATCCTTCAGAAGAACAAGCGCACAGGCAGCCCACTGCATCGGTCCTCCAAGTCCCAGCTGCCTTTTCATCATCTAAACAAAAACAACAAAAATACACACACCGCCCTGGCAGTCAGCATCCCGTCACTCAACAAGGACCTGCCCCGCAACGTCCCCCACCTCACGCGCACCCGGCTGATCCGTGCCCATTCCGGACGAGGACGAACGCCATCCCCTGCGGCCCCTAGAGATACCACAGGACACACAAAGTTGCCGTCGCTCTGCCAAAAAAGGAAGAACGAACCACACCAGCCCCGCGCCCCTCCCCTCTGCGACCCAGCTCACCTCAAACGCGCATCCAGGCCCAAAGGCAGCCGGCGCACAACCTGCAGAACCAGAGACAAACGCTTCCATTGAGCGGCCGTACGACAGACACCTTGCTCTCAAACAACAGCCTGGCCTTCAACCCCCTCACCTCTCGGACCTCTCGTCGGCATGCGGCGTCTCCCCTCTGAAGCCTGCGGGTGGCACCTGCAAGAACCCAAGCAAAAAAGGACCCGCTCAGGTGCTGCGGGACTCTCAGGATACCCGCACCAACCGCCCCCATCTCAGACACGCACCTTTCCCTCGACAGCTCTCCTGCCTGGCCTCCATCAGATGCGGTCGCCACCTTGAGGCTCGCCCACCACCTGCAAGAGCCAAACGCATGTTGCTCACAACCACCTGCAACGCGGCACCTCAGGACGAATCGCTACGCTTCAGCCCACCCGTCACCGCTCACCCTGTGCGATTCCCCTCCGGTGCCCAGATCCCGCTCGGCTCCTCGCATGCGCCCAAAGAAAAATTACCACAATGGGCTCGTAGAGCCAACAGCCACATCTTCCCTCTAGCTACACCACACACCAACTCACCTGCTGACAGCGCCGCCCTCCATCACCCTGCACGACTCCTCCCTCGGCACCTGCCAAACCGATGTCAAACAAGTCACCTGCATGCACGGCCACAGCTGAACCACGACACGGGTCTCGATCGCATGTAGGAACACCCCCTTGAGAGCCCAACTAGGGCGGCTCCTAAACATAAGCACAATACATCAAACATTAAGCCCAGCACACAGACAAACCACAACACCCTTGACATGCTACCTGCTCAGCTAAGACTCCAGCTCCCTCTCCCAGACACCTACGGTTCTTCCCTGGGGGCCCAGCCCACAAAACCCAACAGGAATTACTTCCCTCACCCACCGACAACAGCCACTTGATCCAAGACGGCTGCAAAACTCCTCCCCGCTCAAAGCCTGGGCGCATCCCTAGATGCCAGCACCACCCACCTTGCCCTGACTCTACATCCCCGGGCAGGGCGGCTCCAAGACAAACACAGAACAACGCTACGCAGAACGCTACAGGCAACGCACCCCGAAGGATGAGAGGCAGCTCTCGGAGAGAACGGCGACACCCAGACGGAAACCCCCGTCCGGCAAGACCGCCTGCGGGACCCCGACGGTGACGTCGGCAGGCCCTACGGCAACACCAGAGAACGCCGACAGCTTCGTGGCCCGTGACAAGAGCTTCCTCTCACAACCGAGACGACAGAGGCGCAACCAGCCCAGCTTCAAGACCTAACCGCCTACGGATGCAAGGAAGAAACGCCAGTCCCCAAAAAACTCACAGCCACAGAGCGGCGCCGCTCACGCAGCCGGGAACGACGACGCCCAAGACGACCGTCCGAGACGCCAAAACGATCCACGCCTGAAGCTTGCGACGCCAAAAGAGAAGCGCCCGATGGGCGCCGAGCCCACGACTAGGGCCTCGCCGGGCCCTACCAACGCTGCCGAGGCACCTGCCCGGCTCCTAAAGAACAAAGAGAGCAACCGAGACCCGAGGAAGGTCGGAGACACCCAACACAAAACACACACGCTGCACAATAACGCACACAGCCTGGAACCGCCCTGCCCGCCACACGTTCCCGTCACGTTGAAGAGGAACCTGCTCCTTTTCCCCGCTCCCAAAGGGGACCGCTTCCCAGACAGCCCGCTCCACTGCACCATCTTTAAAACCCCTCCCTCCCGCAACCCCTTCCTCAGCACCGTTGCCTCAGCTTAGCTTTCAAGGGGCCGAGAGTCTCAGTCCACCCATCCTTCAGAAGAATACGGCTCACCCACCACCTGCAAGAGCCAAACGCATGTTGCTCACAACCACCTGCAACGCGACCCCTCGGGACAAATCGCTACGCTTCAGCCCACCCAATACCGCTCACCGTAGCCTTCGCTGAGGTCTCATCACCACACTGTGTCTCTCCCACAAAGCCTACATGGAACATGTGCAAGAACTTAAGGAAGAAGATACATGCTACGATATTACCCAGAACAGCAACCTACCCATGCCGAATACCGTTCTCACACATCTTTTCTTTGACAGCTTGCCTGCCCAGCCTCTGTCAGTTCCAGCTGCCACTTTGAGGCTCACCCATCACCTGTAACACACAAGTAACACAGGTCACTTTTACCTTCGCTATCAGCACAACACCTCAGAAAGAACCGCTACTTCAGCACACCAATCACCTCTCACCTTGATCCACTCCCCTCCCGTGTCCAGCTCACACTTGGCTCATTCCTTACTGCCTTCTAACCCCCCAAAACACACTGCAGAGTCATTCAGCCATCAGTCACATCTTCCTTCTATATACCACACACCGTCCTACCTTCTTACAGCATTTCCGCGGCTTTCCTCTGTCACCCTGAACAACTCCTCCGCCGCCTCTGGAAAAAAAGGACATGGTGGAAGTCACCTGGATGCACAGCAATAGCTTAAACGATCCATAGGTCTTGCTCCCATGTAGGAATACCATGTAGAGCCCAACTACCACCTGCCATTAAAGGACATACGTTAACTCAAGCATTACACCCTATACACGTACAAACCTGAAGACCGTTAGGATGTACTCTCAGCTAGCACTCTAGCTGCCAGCTACAGTCATCCCCTTAACATCTACAAAATACTACTAAAGTTACTGACCGTTCCCATTGCTTTTGGCTCTCGGCTCTGCACAAGGCTACGCAGGGTTTTACAGAAGTCTATGGATATTAACTATCCACTTGTATTGCTCTTCTTTTCTTAAAGAAACAGCATATATAAATTCCCATACATAAATGCATACAGAACACTCACCCTAACCCCTACCGCATCTTATCAATACCCTTAACAGTTAATGTCAACACCTTCTAGATTACACAAGAGCGTTAATGAAAATAATTTTAAGATTCAATAAAGTTGAGAATACCAATAATAAAAAGAAACATACTCAAAACTAAAAAGAAAAAAATAACAGAACAACATACTATCAAGCCATCTTACCACACCTGAACCTCCAATGCAGTATTAGATAAGGAAAAACATATAAGTTTAGACACAAATGATCTTTCAAATTTAAATGCCACCAACCCTTATTGAGTTCTAAAAGCCTTACCTCTCACAAGCATCTGCATGTCTTTAAATATCAAAACATACCTATCCAAAAATATTTAAACAGCTCAAAACTTACAATTAAGTGCAGGAACACTAAAGCACCCACACTGGAGAAACCCAGGAGGGAAGTGAGCTCCCTCCCCAGAGGCTGTGGCTCATATACCCCGGGCCCTGCCCACCACCCTTCCCACAATCACCTGGGAAAGGGGAGGGGTGAACCACCACAGGGTATAAAGGCAGCTGAAGGAACAGCAGGGAGTTTTCTCGAGTGCTTTATGTTAACAGCATGGAAGAAGACAAAAAGAGTGGTTCTTACTGTAATTGTACTACTATTTGTTTTTCTTCACCTACGTGTATTGCATCAGCAATGTGGCCAGGTAAGAAATTAAACTTCATTTTCCTGGGATGTATACAGGGAAAAACCATGTCTGTCTTAATAATTTATATAGAAGAGCAGCTCCTGGATTATAATAGCACTATTATGACCATTAGTTGTATGTTTTACTTTTCTGTAAAACAGAAGAGTTATACAATTATGGTTCATTTCTAGCAAAACCACACATACTATCTATATACTAGCAGAGCTATAGTCTAGATATGACTGAATGGCAAAGTGAATTAAATCTCTGGCTCAAATGAGATTATTTTCTATAAATCACTGATAATTCAGAGTAATTTTGACACTCTGATTTCCTTAAGACACTGATAGCAGTCTCAAAGGACAAAAATTACAAAAGGGAAATACAGGAATGGTATCAAAAGTTATATGAAGTGTCCTAATGAGCATATAAGCAGCTAAATAAAGAATAAATGGGGAAGTGCAATAAAAACTCATTGAGACGTGTGTTGCTAAAAATAGATCCAGGCTATTGATTCTCCAAGAACCTCGAGAGAAGGTCAGAGCCACCCGTAGACGTTTTTGGGGTACCAGATACCAAAGAGAAACATACTATAAGACAGAAAACAAATTAATTACTGTGGAGTACAAAGATGGCTTTAGGAAAGGTCCTGGCAGAACAAGAGGCGTTGTCACAGGGATAGGAATAGTTTCTAATGGACCAGAGAAACTAAAGCAGTGGTGAGAATGCAGGAAGCTCAAAAGGGAATTGACCAAACTAACAGATATTCTCGGGGGAGCCGGAACAGGGGGGCGGCAAAGAATTAAGAAAAAAGTGATCGGGGTAACAGATACCGACTCAGGAATAGAGCTGGAGGGTAAAGAGGGGTGAAAACTGCCCTTCTGAGCTAGAACAGGGTCCTGGGCTATCTCTATGAGGGGATGTCTCGTGGGAACTCAGCAAACGGAGCAGAGGAGTCCCGAGGGAGCCCAAGACACCAAAGCAGCCTTGGAGCTGGAGCCTGAGGAGAGTCTAGGAAAGGACTGTGACTAGGATAGAAGATGTCCTGAGGAAGGCAGAGAGACAGAAAAGTATTTGGGGATGTGACAATTACATCCAGAGGGCATCTGAGCTCAGTAAACGCAACGTGAGAAAGCCAGGGAACAAATGGAGGCACAAACAGAAGGAAGAAAGGACAGAATGACTGCTGTGCGCAGCATATACAGACTCGGGAAATCTTCAGATGGTGAGAGAGGGGCGCGAGTGCCGCGGCAAAGCTAAAAGCGCGCAGAATGCGACCTCAAAGGGACCGATAGGTGTGGCGGCACCCTGAGGGGTCGTGGATGAGGCGCAGAGACAAAAGAATGCTCTGGGAAATGAGGATACGGTCTGGAGGGGTGTGACCAAATTACAGATCTCCTCAGGAGCCGGGGACCGGCTGGAGGTACCGTAGTCAGCAGACGGTATGCTAAGAGTGCTCCGAGGCACAAGCAAACCCAACGACTGGGTTCAGAGATAACAAGGGAAGACCAAAGTCCGCTACTGAGCTAAAACAGGGTTGTGGGACGCAAAGGGGCTCTCTGGACGCACGGTGACTGGGAGCAGAAGGGTCACGAAAGGCTTGCGGGGTAAGAGATTGAAAAGGAGAGTAAATGCTACCAAAATGCTGTGGAGCACAGGGAAGGTCTCGGGAGGCATCCTAGATGGCATAGAAAAGAAAAAGATTGCTCTTTTTTGGGAACAGATGTCTTGGAGAGGTGCGATTGCGACAACAATGTGCTGCTGGGGAACGTCTAAGACGGTGAGGTAAAAGGCCTATGAGGTAAAAGAAGACATTTTAAAAGCTGCGACACTATCAAAAGACAAGAAATTATTCAAGTGTTAATACAGCCAATGGATAACATTAGGCAGAGGAGTTAAAAACTGATAGTAAAGAAATAGGGAAAAACATAAAACACCAAAGGCCAAGTGACTTGGAGATGTAGGGGAAAAAAAAAAACAAGTGCGGGATGTTAGAAAAACAAAGAGAAAAATGAAAAGACGGACAGGAAACTGAAACGGGAGCAGAAAGAAAGTTAAAATGCAGCGGTACTAATGAAAGACAAGAAATAATTCTGAGAAACAGCAAAGGGAATAAAAGTAGACAGAACATTTAGGAAGCAAGAGATTAGGAAAAGGAAGGGCAAAAATAGATAGGGACAGCCATCTAAAAGAGACAGCAAATTTTAAAAGCTGTGACACTAAGGGAAGAGAAGAAATAATTTTAAAAAGACAGCAAAGGGAGAAAAATTGGCACAGAAAAGGTTTAAAAAGCAAGGGGGATTATGGAAATAAAGATAAAATTTAAAACATAGGGACAGCAAACGGATGAAGCAAACTGGTGAAGTGATGGTGTTAAGGGAAGACATATACTTGAAAGAAAACAGAGCAAAATAAGCACAGGAAACTGGCTAAAGAGGGAATCTAAAAAGTGACAGGGATTAGGGAAACCTAGAGCAAACTATTAATAATAGGGATGGAAAATAGAAAAATATTATAAAAGCAAAGGTACTGCTACTAAGGACAAGAAATAACTAAAACATAAAGACACCAGATAAAATTGTACAAAATTTTAGAGGAAAATACGATTCAAGAAATGAGGGAAAAAATTAATAGCAGCAACGGTCAAGTAAAATGGAAATGTAGAAAGTAAGTGGAAAAAGCAAGGTCATTAGTGAAATAGAAGAAATAACTTTTTTTAAACTTCCAAAGGAATGAGAGTTAACTTATAAATAACATTTAAAAAGGAAGGACTTATAGGAAAATACAAGAAAAAATTAAAATTAAAACAGAGACGGTAACCTAGAAGGGAGGTAGAAAGGAAATGGAAAAAGCCAGGGCGCTAAAGAGAGATGAGAAATAATTTTGCAAAGACAGCAAAGAGAACTGAGGTTGCTGTAGAAAGAAAGCCTAGCCAGCAGTGCGTATTAGGAAATAAAGACAATCTTATGCAATAAGGACAGTGACCCGAAACAGACGTGCAAAGGAAATGTAAAAAGCGAGAGCGCTATGAAAAACAATTGAGAAGTAACACCGGCGAACGAGACAAAAGTAGGAAAGTTTAAAAGCCGAGGGATTAAGAGACAATAACAACTAAAAAATAGTAATAGAAATAAAAGACAGACATAAAATTTTAAAAGCGATGGTGCTAAGGAAAGAGCTGAAAATGAACAAATGACCACAGTAAAGGTGATAATAGTACACAAAAAGAACAAAAAGAACAAAAAGGGTGGTTAGGGTACCACTGGAAAAAAATTAAAAGGGATTGAATAAGGAGTTCAGCTATCTCAAAGGGGGAAAAGCATTCTTCCTTGGGAATTTGCAGGGCTCGGGGAGGCGGCTTTAAGGGAGACTTGGAGGGGAAGGGATATAGCCAGGCTCGCTAAAGAAGAGCCTAGGGGCGGCGTGCCGAGCTCGAGGGTGAAATCAATATCCCACCTTGAGCAGGTCTACCCCGATGCACGCAGCATAGATGCCGTAAGGCGGGAGATAGAAGCTGTTGTGCAGCGGGATAGCTTTGGTTTTCTTGCCGTCGCAGACATCGCAGAATCATAGAACGTTCTGGGTCAGAAGGGACCCACGAGGATTAGAGTCCAACTCCTTTCCCTGCACAGGACAACCCCAAATTCACCCCATGCCTCTGATGGTGTTGCCCTAGTGCTACTTGATTATTGTCAGGCTTGGCGCTGTGCCTGCTTCCCTGGGGAGCCTGTTCCGTGGCCCTCTGAGTGAAAAACCTTTTCCTGATACCCACCCTAAACCTCCCCTGGACCATCCTCCTGCCGTTCCCTCAGGTCCTATTGTTGGTCACCGGAGAAAAATGATCGGCACCTGCGCCTCCTCCACCCCTTGTGAGGAAGCTGCAGAGGGAGATGAGGTCTCCCTGTCTCTAGGCTTAATAAACCAAGTGACTTTAGCTGCTCCTAGTACGGTTTCTCACCAGATGCGGTGGGATGCCTCGTACGATTCGAGTGCTGCGATGGATGGCTCTAATCTCTTACGAAGGGTTAGGCAAGGAAGGAGATGTGGTGGGGTGGCTCTGTACGTTAGGTAGTGTTTTGGCTGTAGAGAGCTCAATGATTGGGAGGATGAGGTTGACGGCTTATGGGTAAGGATGAGGGGAAAGGCCAACGAGGCAGGTATCCAGCTGGGGGTCTGCTGTAGACCACCTGACTGCAATGAAGAAGTAGCTGAAGAATTCTACAGGCAGCTGGCAGAACTCTCCCAGTTGCTACCCCTTATTCTCATGGGGCACTTGAACTTACCAGATGTCTGCTGGAAAGAAAACGCAGCAGAGGAAACTGTCTAGGAGGTTCGTGGAGCACGTGGAAGGTAACTTCCTGATGCAGCTGGTAAATGAGCCTACTGGGGAGGTGCCTCGACTGACCTGCTCTTTAGAAACAGAAGGACTGGTGGGAGATGGGGGGGTTGGAAGCCATTTTGCGCCTAGCGACTGCACCCTGATGGAATTCCTGATGCCTGGCAAAATAAGGAAGGGGGGCTGGCAAAATCTATACCGTGGACTTGTGGAGGGCAGGCTTTGGACTCTTCGGGACACTGGTTGAAAGGGTTCCTTGGGAAGAAGTCCTGAAGGGCTAAGGGGTCCTGGAAGGCTGGACGTTCAAGAAGGAAATCTGGAAGGTGCAGAACCAGGTTGTCCCCGTATGCAGTAAGACAAACGGGCAGGAAGATGACAGGCCTGGCTGAACAGAGAGCTTTTGCGGTGGCTCGGGGGCGGGGGGGAAAGGAGAGTTTACTGCTTTTGAAGAATGGGTAGGCAAGTCAAGAACAGAACACAGAGCTTGTTATGCCAATCGGAGAGCAAACCAGGAAGGCAAAAGCCCAGCTAGAACTCAACTGGCCACTGTTATTAGAGATGACAAAACATGCTTTTACATATATGCTAACAGAAAGAGAGCCAAAGAGAATCTCCAGCCTCTACTGGGGGCCGGGGTGGGGAATGCTGCCACTGAGGACTAGACTGAGGTACTTGATGCCTTCTTGGCCTCAGTCTCTAGTAGACTGGCTGTTTATCACCAGGGTAGTAATGGTTCACCTTCAGTGTGCTCACCAGGCATATACAGGATGAGCAGGGGATCAGGCCCAGACACTGCAGGTTCTGCCTGACCAACCCAGTCTCCTTCTATGACCAGATGACCCACCCAGTGGATGAGGGAAGGGCCGTGGATGTTATCTACCTGTACTTCAGTAAAGCCTTTGACACTGTCTCCCACAGCATTATCCTGGAGAAGCTGGTGGTTCCTAGCTTGGACAGGTGTACTCCTTGAGTACAAAACCAGCTGGATGGCTGAGCCCAAAGAGTAGTGGTGACAGAGGTTAAACCAAATTTGTGGCTGGTCATGAGCGCTGTTCCCCAGGGGTCACCTTTAGGACTAGCCTTGTTCCATGTCTTTATCAATGACCTGAATGAGGGGACAGTGTGCCTTCAGTAAGTTTGCAGATGATACCAAGTTGGGCGGGAGTGTTCATCTGCTTGAGGGTAGGAAGGCTCTGCAGAGGGATCTGGACAGGCTGGACCCATGGCCTGACGTCAACTCTATGAGAATTAACAAGGCTGAGTGCCGGGTCCTGTGCTCGGGTCACAACGACGCCATGCAATGCTACAGGCTTGGGGAATAGCGGCTGGAAAACTGTGCGGCAGAGAAGGACCCGGGGGTGCTGGTTGACAGCCGGCTGAACGTGAGGCGGTGGTCTGCCTGGGTTGGCAGGGAGGCCGATGGGGTCCTGCCTTGTATCAGAAATAGCGTGGCCAGCAGGAGTAGGGAAGTGATCCTACCCCCGACTTGGCACTGGTGAGGCCGTACCTTGAGTATCGTGTTCCCTTTCAGGCCCTTCAGTACAAAAAGGACATTGAGTAGTTGGAGTATGTCCAGAGAAGGGCAACAAAGCTTGGGGAAGGGTCTGGAAAACAAGCCTTATGAAGAGCGGCTGAGGGAACTGGGGTGGTTTAAGTCTGCAGAAGAGAAGGCTCAAAGGAGGTTGTAGTGAACTGGGTGTAGGTTCCTTTTCCCAATGAGCTGGCGATTGGACAAGAGGAAATGGTGTCGAGTTCCATCAGGGATTGATCAGATAGGGTATTAGGAAAAATTTCTTTACCTGAAGAGTCACCAGGTATTGGAACAGGCTGTCCAGAGAGGTGGGGCAGTTGCCCTCCCTGGAGGTGTTCAAAAGATGCGTATACGTGGCACTTTAGGATGTGCTGTAGGAGGCACGGTAGTGTTGGGTTGATGATTGGACTCGATACCACAGGCCTTTTCCAACCTTATTAACTCTATTAAAAAAAAGTCACCCTGATAAAATATTTTAAAAGCAATGGGGTGCATGACCAACAAATGACCCTTAAAATTAGGGATTGGCAGCTTCGTAAAACTAAACCTAGAAAGAGAATTTTAAAAGCAATGGAGTAAGGGTCAGACAGGAAAAAGTAAGAAATAGGGTCCGCAAACTAAATCAAAATTGAAAAAGTGATTTAGTTGAGGACAGGCAGGAAGAAACAAACATGGATGCGGAACTGAACGTAGACAGACAGCGCAAATGTAAAAATCAACGGGGTTCTGGCCATGTGGGTAGAAGTTAAATATCAAGAGAGGGAGATGGATAGATGGCCACAGAGAAAGGATGTAGGAAGAGCAAGCCAGGGCAGAGCAGAGGGAGTCACTGAAATGGAGATAGGTCGCTGGGTAGAGGCAGACTAAGAAATGCAATTTTTACAAGTAATAGGGAAGAAAGAAATAATAGCAGGTGTGGAGCCAGAAAAGGAGAGGTATAGAAAGGACACATAGAAGGTGATGGGGTGCAGGGCAGTGTTGGCAGAGGACCAAAAAGCTTTGGTGAGCTGTGCAGCCTGAGAAGGAGACAGAGGCAGGGACAGGCAAGGAGGCAGACAGAGACTGGGAAAAGCATAGCAGGGATAGGCCCAGGTGCATGGGAGGAGCTGTGCGACTCACTGCAGCTCCTGTTGTGGGCAGGACACCTTCACAGCCCTGAGGTTTCTCTCTCTCCCCTCTGCCCCTTCCCCCTCCACAGTGCTGGCTGCCCAAACCATGCCCCTCCCGGAGCAGGAGGCGGGTGCCCCGACACTCCTCTCCGACCATGTTTCCTGGACACACGGGGGCCAACGCACATAGCCAACAGAGCTGCTGATATCCTGTTACCTTGTGCTGGTGGCGTGCTCTGGCCGGGACGGATCCTTCCTTGCTCAACGACACGCTGTTCCTGGCTGGAGGCACCTGCCTGTGGAACACCCTTCCTGTCACTCCTCAGCCAGCTCCTGCAGGCAGGAGTGTCCAGGCAGCCCTCTCCCCAGCTAGAGCCCCTTGGCACAGCAGGGCCAGCCCTGTCCTCGGACTCACCGGCTGCATCCAACAGCACATCATCTTCTCCCTTGGACCCAGCTGCAGCCACTCACCCCGAAGCCCAGGGGCTGCAAACGCATCTGGGAATGCGCAGGAGGCAGCGAAGCCTCGTCCCTTCACGCGCGTCAGATATGGCTGCAGTGAGCTGGCTACCAGGGTCTGCACCCAAAAGCAGTGTGACAGAGGAAAAAGAATAAATAGGGAGGAAGGACAGAGGAAGGAGCTGGAACAAGGCACATGGGAACAAGAAAAAACGAGGTGAAGCGTACAGGGCAGAACTGGCAAAAGAGCAACACCTTTTGGGGCACCAGAGAGGTAGGTGGACCAGAATCGGGGATTTGGGGGTGCATTAGTGCTGTGGCAGCAGCTCTCGCTCTGCGAGCGCAGCCCTGCAGGAGCAAGTCACCAACTGGGAGGATGGGCCCTGACTTGGAGAGGAAAAGGAAAAGGGATAAGGGGCAGCTTTAGAAAGCGCTTTTATAACTTCAGTACGTATGAAGGGGGGTTGAGCTTCTGAAACCATTCTATAAATAGTGTTGTAAAAACCCTATATAGCAGAGATATTTACACTGAAGTATCTACTTAAATAGATATTAAGTTATCAAACATCTATGTATTCCCTAAATATACATATGTTTACACTATCCATTGTGACTATATCTATATACATCTATAGAACATTTATACATCTATTTAGACATACCGATCAACACTTTAAACAGATAGCTAAATAGAAGTTCTGATAAAACTTACATATATTATCACTAATTTTACACTTCTCTATTTAGACTGAGATATCTACTTATCTCTATACCTGTTTACGCTTATTTTATTATCTTTATTTAGATTACATAGGATATCTAACAGAAGGGTTGGACTAGATGATCCCTGAGAACCTTCCAACCTGTGACCCTGCGGTAGGCTTATTATAGAACACACACTAAATTCAGATAGCTTTATCCAGGCAGACGACTTCTTATATATTTTGAAAACCAATATTAACTTTAAAAGTTTTTTCTTTATTTATAAGTTCTTTGTACTATGCAGTAGGTAAAAGGTTTTTTTAAATTTTTTATATTCCAATTAGAAACGTGTACAGGCTCTTATAAAATAATTTTTTTGTGCATTTTAAAATCTATATATATTTTGTCTATACAAGTTTTTTAGAGGAAGGAATTCAAAACAGGAAAAAAAACCCTTTTCCTTTATTGCAATGTCACACACCCATACTTATAGTTTATAATATTTAATAATCCCCCCATTAGCAGGATTCCTACGCACAAAATTCACCCAACACATGATATTTCAAAAGCACAACAGTATTTATTGCTCTGTTAGAGCCTTGCAGAAGCAGTTACTAGCATATTGTTTTCCCCTCATCAGAGTCTGACCAACCCGACTATGCCCAAGACACCGCCGAGCAGGAGGGTGACCGTGAGCAAGGTCATCGCGGAGAAGGGAGGTAGGCGTGGCACCTTCAGGGTGTCCCCTGTGGTTCCCAGAGTGTGCTCTGTCTCCCCCCCCTCTCTGCTTTGAGACGCCCCTTTTTATACCCTCAGCAGATTCAAGGCAAAAGAACTGCCTAGACGTTGCCGCACGCGTGGCCGGCACATGCAACAAGGCCTGCCGGGTACGTGCTCTGCCAGCTAACGGCGGTTCTGGGGTTGCAACAACATATTGTGCAATGACAATCCTCCGCTTCCCCCCTTCGAGGTTGCGTTCTCACAGCTGTGTTCAGCTTGTGATTCTTCCACTGTGGCCCTACACTGACCACCATCCAAAATCCCTCACGCACCATCCCCCCTCACCTGCTCCTCTGCTGCATCATTTCCCCCACACATAGTTGACATTAGTGTGCCCCAAGTAACAGGAAGCAAGTATGGGTGGGGACGTATTTACTGAGCATACCGAGATGCTTTCATCAAGATGTTGGAAAAAAAAAATCTAACTATATGTCACCATATTAAAAAAATTGGAGCAGATGAAAATACAAACTGTTGTCAGCCTAAGGCATAGTATATCAGTTCAGTCAAAGGAGGTTTCTAAGTAAATGGATCAGCTTGAAACACAACACATCCTTTACAGCTTAAGTGAGTAGAACACTTGAAAACACTATTAACAGCTATTGATACTAAAAATCTGATCAAAATGGTACCACACTAAACATTCTTGCTGGTGTTAGAAAAAACCTCATCCCTTCCTTATGGCACTGCTGCAGGGAGATAACCCTATGAGACTGCAGGGCAATGCTATAGCGTAACAAGAATCTATGCTTACCGATTCACCACCACAGCTACAGCTCTTTCGCTGCTGCTGCTGCACATCATGCTTACGCAATGAAGCCCAAAGTGTCAAACCTAAAGGAATAAAATCAGGGGAACACAGCTGCCCTTCTGAAGGCAGGCTGCCCGGGGTGAGGGGGGCAGCTGTGCGTCGGGGCACAGGGCAGCCAGGCAGACCAGATGCCAGCGGCTGACCTGCAAAGGAGTTGTGCGCTGCTGAGCCTTGGGCTTCGTTGGCTTGGCAGCGCCTCGCCTCTGCACTGCCAGGACCCTGCTCTGCTCATCCTGCACAAGCACAAGGCTTCAGCGAGCACGCAACAGGAGAGCAGGGTAAGTGAGGGCATGTCACCAAGAAAAAACCCACACAGGAGAAAACCTCATGCAGAGGAAGGGTGGGGGAGGAGACAGATACTGCTGGACAGGGGCATGTCTGGGCAGACATGCCATGGGGAACGTGCATGGGGATGACTGACACCAGGGGGTCCCCCCAGGATAATCCACAACAGGCAACTCACCTGGGATAACCTGCAGATGACGATCCACTCCAGATAACTGACGCACTGCAGAAAACCCGTTCCAGACAAGCCCCAGAAATGCCCTTCCAAATGCAGGTGTTTCACACCTAGTAATCTCCAAATTAGGATTTTCATGGTTTTTTTTTTTAAATAGGGTTGGGTTGGTCAATTATTGCTTTGGGGTTTTTTTTTTTTTTGTTATCTTTGGGTTGTGTTGTTTTCCATTTTGCTGGGTTTCTTGGGGATTTCTGTTTTGGGTCCTTTTTTTTTTCCCCATAATATAAAACTTGGGGTTGTTCTTCAAAAATATTGTATAAAGTGGGGGGGTGTGTGTTTTTGAACCACAAAAATAGGTGATTTTCAGTTTGTTTTGTCGATGAGAGTGGCTGGTCCATGGGTTTCTTCATGTGGAGTCCGCTTTCCGCACATCAGGTAGGGGGCTGGGGAGTGACAAAACAATCTGTAAGATTGTGAAGTAGGTATGTTTATTCAGCACGGGGGGTAGTCCCACCAAATCATGCACGCCTGTGTGATAGTTTGTCTTCCATTTCTATAGTAAAGCATTACAGATACATACAATTTCCCAATACGCCTATAGATATGCATGACCTTTCCCCACGTCGTATTAAAATTAGCCAAAAAAGTAGTTTCCATAAATCTTTCCCAACTGAGCTTGCACAGTGCCTCCTCGTGGTGGTGATCGGGGGTAGTAAAGATGAAGGCTGCTGGCTCCTCTTCATCACCGCTAGTAACCTTTTGGTTTTGCGCAGACTCAGTTATCTCTTGACACTTGTCCAAACTACTGTTTTACCTGGTTCTTTAGACAATTTTCTATCCTTGTCAGGAATTTGTCCTTCGCAAGTGGATTCCAGGCCTCCTTGCTAATTATTTTACACAGTGGCTAGATAAGCGTTCCGCAACAATTAACTTTCAGCTGGATAAGCATTCAGAGATAGAACAGTTAACTTCTGGTTTTGCATCTTAAGAGCCCCTTCCCCCTTTCATACCCCCCAGCCATTTTCTTGCTTTCCAGCTGCACAAATCCACCTGGAGTTGACTCTTCCAGTTTTCTTTCCCCCAAAACTGTTTGGGTTTTTGTTTAGTGTTTTTCTCTTTGCTTTGGTTCCACCACCCCCCCACCACTGCAGACCCAGACTCAAAAGGTTTGGGATTCTTTTGTGCCCTGGCAGCAGCTCCCACTCCGCATATGCGGCCCCATAGGGGAAAATCCCCATTTGGGGGAATCAGGCCCACACTGGGATAGGAAAAGGAGAAGGCGAGAGGGGCAACATTTGAAAGCGCATTTGTATCTTCACTTGATGGGGGGAGTTGAGGGGGGTTGTCAAATTTATAAATCCTGTGTATAAATAGGGTTTCTTTGCATTTTAAAAACCTTCTATAGCATAGACATTTACTTTTCTGACACTTTCATCTTTTTCACCTTCTCTATTTAGACATCTACTTACAATTACATGTATTTAGACATCTACTTAGTCTCTATTTAGATTAGACTTATTTATTTCACTATATATATATAGTCTATGTAACACACAGTAAGTGTAGATGCTCACTCTAGTCAGACTTCCTTCTATTTTGAATTCCTTCATAAAGGAGTTTAAAATGAAGAAAAATATTTAAAATAAAAAATAAATCCTATGTAGACAGGCGAGTTACGTTTGTATTTTAAAATCCTGTATCTCAATGTAGAATTCTTTCTATCCTAAAATCCCTTTATACATCTATAAAGTAATAATACTTTTCAATATATATAAAATAAGAAAAATATTTTAAGCCAACGTGGGTGTGAGGCACTGAATTAGAGAAAACCTCTTAATAGACCCCTGAATTTTCAGGCGTTTTTGGGCTGCAACCCCCCTTTTTGAGGGGGGAACCCCTAGATGACCCACACACACACACACTGACCTGCTCCTCTGATGCATTATCAGCTCCCCCAGTGACACTGGGGTGCCCTGCATGACATCATCACCCACCCAGGACTCCCCCTATTTTATGATAGTAAGGTTGGACTAGGGGATCCCTGAGGTCCCTTCCAACCTGAGATTCTGTGATTCACCCCCAAGAAGGGCACTAAACAAGGGAATCTGCTCCAACCTGCAGCTCATTAATAGTGTCATTTACAAAGGTACACACACCCACCCCCCAGAAAAGGGGGAGCTCTGCTAAAATCTAAAAGGTGGGGCAGCCCCCCAAACAGCTGCAGCCCCCCCAGCCCCTGTCCGCAGGCTAGCGGCCGCCCCACGGCGGAGCGGGAGCGTGCCAGAGGACGGTGTCACGTCTCTCTCGGGCTCTGCTCGGACATGTTCCCGCGCTGGGACGGGCTCCCCGGGGCGACAAACAGCCCCGGCCCCTGGGGGCCCCGACTCTCCCCACCAGGCAGCCCTCGCGGCCGCACCTGCGGGGCACCCGCTGGAGACAGAGCCGGGAGCCCCCAGGCAGAGGGATGGCCCCTTACCTTCACCACGCTTAACGACCGGCAGGCAAACCCGGGCCGGGGGGCATCTCTTGAGCATCACGAGACACTGAGAAGACATCTGAAAAACAGAAATCCCAAACTATATTTCAGCACGTGAATAAAATAGCACAGAAGAAAATGGAGGAGCTCAGTCAGCACAAGGGATAGGAAGGAAATCGAGCCGCACCAAGATTCTGGGCAAACGGGTCATGTCAAAACACAACACCTCCTTTAAAAGCTAGAGGGACTGGAACACTTGGAAACTGTTCAAAACGGTATCGGTTAGTCTTAATACCGATTCTTCGCGTAACACTGAACGCTCTGGCTGGTGCTGGAAAACGTCTCATCCCTTCCTTACGGCACCGCTGCGGGGAGATAACCCCGTGAGGCTGCGGGGCAAAGTTGTACCGGAACCGGAACCTCCGCTTACAGATCCGCCGCAGCAGCTACAGCCCTCGCCCTGCCGCCGCACGTCTTGCTGCCTGGCTCCATGAAGCCTGAAGCGAAGCGTCAAACTTGAAAGAGTAACGTAAAAAATTAAGAATAAATCTCAGTAATGCACTTTGTGCTGAGAAGGCGGGCGCGTGTTTACGCACATCCAATATGAGCGTCTAGGCTCTGAAAGCTTTCCATTTTCCTTCTGCGTTCATTTAACTCACACAGCCGTTCACACCCGCCATAAGATTATCTATCTCCAAAATACACAGCAGCAACGTGACTGGGGGGTTTTGGCGTGTTATGGAGTCGGGAGGGACGTCCGCCCAGCTGTCCTGCCCAAGAGATGCTGCTGAACTGCCAGGGAAACGCGCATCGAAAGCGAGACTGAAATAAAATACTTAAGAGCGCTCCCTCAAAATACCGGCAGGAAACCACCACCCCCCCAACATTCATTCGCCCCTCACTAAATATTTACAACAAATACCTACCTGCTTAAGTACACCTAATAAATCGTACCCTACATCTGCTTGGCAGTTACAGCTGAAACAGCGCAAGTCACATTGTCTGATTTACAATGTTAGCTTTTTTTAAACTTTCATTTATGATAGAAGAATCAGTGAGTGAAGAGATCCCCGATACAGTTTTACTTTTTTGCGGAAAAAAATAATACCACAACAAAAAACCACGCAAATCAAATCCCCAGTGTTGCAATACATGGGGCTACCAAGAAGGACCGGCAGATATGCTAATGCGTTTGGCTGTACCGAAGCATGCAGGGGAACCGTATTTTTATGGTATCTCAACTGTTACAACTGAGAACCCAAGCACTACCAATGCCATCAACCTTTGGAGTATGTGCTGTGCTTGGATCTCCGCAAGGACCATTGATTTTTTTATCTTAAAAAAAATAAAAAAAGCAGTACTTCGCAAGTCTTGTGCTGATGAGTTCTACTGACAAAGACATTGTCTCTAAGATGCACTCTGAGATATTTCTTATTCAGTGAGGTTGCATTCTATGAACTTGCCATCAATTTTTCAAAATCTCTTCCTAACGAAAGTCACACTGTGGGGCTTTCAGATCGGCCAGATTATGAATCCTTTCACAACAAGAAACACACCAGCTAACCAGGATAATCTCGCAGTGTCCAGGTGCCTCTTCATCATGTGAAAAAGAAAAAAACCCAGAGCCAGCAATAAGTATCACACGGGTCAACACAGCTCTCTTCCAGAGCACCCCCCTCATCAAAACGAACATGCCCATCGGCTCACCTGCTCTGCACAGATTCCAGCATCACCCCCCGCTTCCATCATCGCTTGTGGCACCAAATGTATCAACACACAGTAAACTACCGTTACGCTCGTGAGAAATCACCGCCCCGTGACTTCCTCGTTACTACCCAGCTCGCTTCTAATGCTCATACGCCGTTCCAAAGACGGCCCACGTGTTACCTACAAAACTGAAGAGCTCGACGACGGACCACAGCATTCTCTGATCTTAGATGCTGGCTACTGCCCCACCTTCTCAGACCTCTCATAGGCATGCGGCACCTGCAAAAAGCCAAGTGAAAAGGCACCTCCTGAGATGCCGCCTGATGCCACAGCCTGCCCGCACCGATCCCCGTCTCGCACCCCTTTCCCTCGACAGCCTCCCTCCCAGCCTACGTCACTTCCAGGTGCCGTGTTCAGCTCGCCCGCCATCCGTAACACCCAAATGACACGCGTTGCTTATAACTTCCCCAGCAACACAACACCTCAGAAAAGAGCTGCTACTTCAGCCCACCAATCACCACTTGCCTTGCTCGACTTGCCTCCTTTGCTCATTGCTACGCTACTTCAAACCCAAAACAAAAGACAAACGCAAGGAGCAATGGAGTCATAGAGCCATCGGTCACACCTTCCCTCTAGCTACACCACACACCAACTCACCTGCTGACAGCGCCGCCCTCCATCACCCTGCACGACTCCTCCCTCGGCACCTGCCAAACCGATGTCAAACAAGTCACCTGCATGCACGGCCACAGCTGAACCACGACACAGGTCTCGATCGCATGTAGGAACACCCCCTTGAGAGCCCAACTAGGGCGGCTCCTAAACATAAGCACAATACATCAAACATTAAGCCCAGCACACAGACAAGCCAGAACACCCTTGACATGCTACCTGCTCAGCTAAGACTCCAGCTCCCTCCCCCAGACACCTACGGTTGTTCCCTGGGGGCCCACAAAACCCAACAGGATTTCCTCCCCTCACCCACCGACAACAGCCAGTCGATCCAAGACGGCTGCAAAATTCCTTCCCCCCCTCCACCCGCCCCAAAAGCCTGGGCGCATCCCTAGATGCCAGCACCACCCACCTTGCCCTGACTCTCCATCCCCGGGCAGGGCGGCTCCAAGACAAACACAGAACAACGCTACACAGAACGCTACAGGCAACGCACCCCGAAGGATGAGAGGCAGCTCTCGGAGAGAACGACGACACCCAGACGGAAACCCCCGTCCGGCAAGACCGCCTGCGGGACCCCGACGGTGACGTCGGCAGGCCCTACGGCAACACCAGAGAACGCCGACAGCTTCGTGGCCCGTGACAAGAGCTTCCTCTCACAACCGAGACGACAGACGCGCAACCAGCCCAGCTTCAAGACCTAACCGCCTACGGATGCAAGGAAGAAACGCCAGTCCCCAAAAAACTCACAGCCACAGAGCGGCGCCGCTCACGCGGCCGGGAACGACGCCGCCCAAGACGACCGTCCGAGACGCCAAAACGATCCACGCCTGAAGCTTGCGACGCCAAAAGAGAAGCGCCCGATGGGCGCCGAGCCCACGACTAGGGCCTCGCCGGGCACTACCAACGCTGCCGAGGCACCTGCCCGGCTCCTAAAGAACAAAGAGAGCAACCGAGACCCGAGGAAGGTCGGAGACACCCAACACAAAACACACACACTGCACAATAACGCACACAGCCTGGAACCGCCCTGCCCGCCACACGTTCCCGTCACGTTGAAGAGGAACCTGCTCCTTTTCCCTGCTCCCAAAGGGGACCGCTTCCCAGACAGCCCGCTCCGCTGCACCATCCTTAAAACCCCTCCCTCCCCCAACCCCTTCCTCAGCACCGTTGCCTCAGCTTAGCTTTCAAGGGGCCCAGAGTCCCGGTCCACCCATCCTTCAGAAGAACAAGCGCACAGGCAGCCCACTGCATCGGTCCTCCAAGTCCCAGGTGCCTTTTCATCATCTAAACAAAAACAACAAAAATACACACACCGCCCCGTCAGTCAGCATCCCGTCACTCAACAAGGACCTACCCCCGCAACGTCCCCCACCTCACGCGCACCCGGCTGATCCGTGCCCATTCCGGACGAGGACGAACGCCATCCCCTGCGGCCCCTAGAGATACCACAGGATACACAAAGTTACCGTCGCTCTGCCAAAAAAGGAAGAACGAACCACACCAGCCCCGCGCCCCTCCCCTCTGCGACCCAGCTCACCTCAAACGCGCATCCAGGCCCAAAGGCAGCCGCCGAACAACCTGCAGAACCAGAGACAAACGCTTCCATTGAGCGGCCGTACGACAGACACCTTGCTCTCAAACAACAGCCTGGCCTTCAACCCCCTCACCTCTCGGACCTCTCGTCGGCATGCGGCGTCTCCCCTCCGAAGCCTGCGGGCGGCACCTGCAAGAACCCAAGCAAAAAAGGACCCGCTCAGGTGCTGCGGGACTCTCAGGACACCCGCACCAACCCCCCCCATCTCAGACACGCACCTTTCCCTCGACAGCTCACCTGCCTGGCCTCCAGCAGATACGGTCGCCACCTTGAGGCTCGCCCACCACCTGCAAGAGCCAAACGCATGTTGCTCACAACCACCTGCAACGCGGCACCTCAGGACGAATCGCTACGCTTCAGCCCACCCGTCACCGCTCACCCTGTGCGATTCCCCTCCGGTGCCCAGATCCCGCTCGGCTCCTCGCATGCGCCCAAAGAAAAATTACCACAATGGGCTCGTAGAGCCAACAGCCACATCTTCCCTCTAGCTACACCACACACCAACTCACCTGCTGACAGCGCCGCCCTCCATCACCCTGCACGACTCCTCCCTCGGCACCTGCCAAACCGATGTCAAACAAGTCACCTGCATGCACGGCCACAGCTGAACCACGACACGGGTCTCGATCGCATGTAGGAACACCCCCTTGAGAGCCCAACTAGGGCGGCTCCTAAACATAAGCACAATACATCAAACATTAAGCCCAGCACACAGACAAACCACAACACCCTTGACATGCTACCTGCTCAGCTAAGACTCCAGCTCCCTCTCCCAGACACCTACGGTTCTTCCCTGGGGGCCCAGCCCACAAAACCCAACAGGAATTACTTCCCTCACCCACCGACAACAGCCACTTGATCCAAGACGGCTGCAAAACTCCTCCCCGCTCAAAGCCTGGGCGCATCCCTAGATGCCAGCACCACCCACCTTGCCCTGACTCTACATCCCCGGGCAGGGCGGCTCCAAGACACACACAGAACAACGCTACACAGAACGCTACAAGCAACGCACCCCGAAGGATGAGAGGCAGCTCTCGGAGAGAACGACGACACCCAGACGGAAACCCCCGTCCGGCAAGACCGCCTGCGGGACCCCGACGGTGACGTCGGCAGGCCCTACGGCAACACCAGAGAACGCCGACAGCTTCGCGGCCCGTGACAAGAGCTTCCTCTCACAACCGAGACGACAGACGCGCAACCAGCCCAGCTTCAAGACCTAACCGCCTACGGATGCAAGGAAGAAACGCCAGTCCCCAAAAAACTCACAGCCACAGAGCGGCGCCGCTCACGCGGCCGGGAACGACGCCGCCCAAGACGACCGTCCGAGACGCCAAAACGATCCACGCCTGAAGCTTGCGACGCCAAAAGAGAAGCGCCCGATGGGCGCCGAGCCCACGACTAGGGCCTCGCCGGGCACTACCAACGCTGCCGAGGCACCTGCCCGGCTCCTAAAGAACAAAGAGAGCAACCGAGACCCGAGGAAGGTCGGAGACACCCAACACAAAACACAGACACGCTGCACAATAACGCACACAGCCTGGAACCGCCCTGCCCGCCACACGTTCCCGTCACGTTGAAGAGGAACCTGCTCCTTTTCCCTGCTCCCAAAGGGGACCGCTTCCCAGACAGCCAGCTCCGCTGCACCATCCTTAAAACCCCTCCCTCCCCCAACCCCTTCCTCAGCACCGTTGCCTCAGCTTAGCTTTCAAGGGGCCCAGAGTCCCGGTCCACCCATCCTTCAGAAGAACAAGCGCACAGGCAGCCCACTGCATCGGTCCTCCAAGTCCCAGGTGCCTTTTCATCATCTAAACAAAAACAACAAAAATACACACACCGCCCTGGCAGTCAGCATCCCATCACTCAACAAGGACCTACCCCCGCAACGTCCCCCACCTCACGCGCACCCGGCTGATCCGTGCCCATTCCGGACGAGGACGAACGCCATCCCCTGCGGCCCCTAGAGATACCACAGGATACACAAAGTTACCGTCGCTCTGCCAAAAAAGGAAGAACGAACCACACCAGCCCCGCGCCCCTCCCCTCTGCACCCAGCTCACCTCAAACGCGCATCCAGGCCCAAAGGCAGCCGCCGCACAACCTGCAGAACCAGAGACAAACGCTTCCATTGAGCGGCCGTACGACAGACACCTTGCTCTCAAACAACAGCCTGGCCTTCAACCCCCTCACCTCTCGGACCTCTCGTCGGCACGCGGCGTCTCCCCTCCGAAGCCTGCGGGCGGCACCTGCAAGAACCCAAGCAAAAAAGGACCCGCTCAGGTGCTGCGGGACTCTCAGGACACCCGCACCAACCCCCCCCCATCTCAGACACGCACCTTTCCCTCGACAGCTCTCCTGCCTGGCCTCCAGCAGATACGGTCGCCACCTTGAGGCTCGCCCACCACCTGCAAGAGCCAAACGCATGTTGCTCACAACCACCTGCAACGCGGCACCTCAGGACGAATCGCTACGCTTCAGCCCACCCGTCACCGCTCACCCTGTGCGATTCCCCTCCGGTGCCCAGATCCCGCTCGGCTCCTCGCATGCGCCCAAAGAAAAATTACCACAATGGGCTCGTAGAGCCAACAGCCACATCTTCCCTCTAGCTACACCACACACCAACTCACCTGCTGACAGCGCCGCCCTCCATCACCCTGCACGACTCCTCCCTCGGCACCTGCCAAACCGATGTCAAACAAGTCACCTGCACGCACGGCCACAGCTGAACCACGACACGGGTCTCGATCGCATGTAGGAACACCCCCTTGAGAGCCCAACTAGGGCGGCTCCTAAACATAAGCACAATACATCAAACATTAAGCCCAGCACACAGACAAACCACAACACCCTTGACATGCTACCTGCTCAGCTAAGACTCCAGCTCCCTCTCCCAGACACCTACGGTTCTTCCCTGGGGGCCCAGCCCACAAAACCCAACAGGAATTACTTCCCTCACCCACCGACAACAGCCACTTGATCCAAGACGGCTGCAAAACTCCTCCCCGCTCAAAGCCTGGGCGCATCCCTAGATGCCAGCACCACCCACCTTGCCCTGACTCTCCATCCCCGGGCAGGGCGGCTCCAAGACAAACACAGAACAACGCTACACAGAACGCTACAGGCAACGCACCCCGAAGGATGAGAGGCAGCTCTCGGAGAGAACGACGACACCCAGACGGAAACCCCCGTCCGGCAAGACCGCCTGCGGGACCCCGACGGTGACGTCGGCAGGCCCTACGGCAACACCAGAGAACGCCGACAGCTTCGTGGCCCGTGACAAGAGCTTCCTCTCACAACCGAGACGACAGACGCGCAACCAGCCCAGCTTCAAGACCTAACCGCCTACGGATGCAAGGAAGAAACGCCAGTCCCCAAAAAACTCACAGCCACAGAGCGGCGCCGCTCACGCGGCCGGGAACGACGCCGCCCAAGACGACCGTCCGAGACGCCAAAACGATCCACGCCTGAAGCTTGCGACGCCAAAAGAGAAGCGCCCGATGGGCGCCAAGCCCACAACTAGGGCCTCGCCGGGCACTACCAACGCTGCCGAGGCACCTGCCTGGCTCCTGAAGAACAAAGAGAACAACCGAGACCCGAGGAAGGTCGGAGACACCCAACACAAAACACACACGCTGCACAATAACGCACACAGCCTGGAACCGCCCTGCCCGCCACACGTTCCCGTCACGTTGAAGAGGAACCTGCTCCTTTTCCCTGCTCCCAAAGGGGACCGCTTCCCAGACAGCCCGCTCCGCTGCACCATCCTTAAAACCCCTCCCTCCCCCAACCCCTTCCTCAGCACCGTTGCCTCAGCTTAGCTTTCAAGGGGCCCAGAGTCCCGGTCCACCCATCCTTCAGAAGAACAAGCGCACAGGCAGCCCACTGCATCGGTCCTCCAAGTCCCAGGTGCCTTTTCATCATCTAAACAAAAACAACAAAAATACACACACCGCCCTGGCAGTCAGCATCCCGTCACTCAACAAGGACCTACCCCCGCAACGTCCCCCACCTCACGCGCACCCGGCTGATCCGTGCCCATTCCGGACGAGGACGAACGCCATCCCCTGCGGCCCCTAGAGATACCACAGGATACACAAAGTTACCGTCGCTCTGCCAAAAAAGGAAGAACGAACCACACCAGCCCCGCGCCCCTCCCCTCTGCGACCCAGCTCACCTCAAACGCGCATCCAGGCCCAAGGGCAGCCGGCGCACAACCTGCAGAACCAGAGACAAACGCTTCCATTGAGTGGCCGTACGACAGACACCTTGCTCTCAAACAACAGCCTGGCCTTCAACCCCCTCACCTCTCGGACCTCTCGTCGGCACGCGGCGTCTCCCCTCCGAAGCCTGCGGGCGGCACCTGCAAGAACCCAAGCAAAAAAGGACCCGCTCAGGTGCTGCGGGACTCTCAGGACACCCGCACCAACCGCCCCCCATCTCAGACACGCACCTTTCCCTCGACAGCTCTCCTGCCTGGCCTCCAGCAGATACGGTCGCCACCTTGAGGCTCGCCCACCACCTGCAAGAGCCAAACGCACGTTGCTCACAACCACCTGCAACGCGGCACCTCAGGACGAATCGCTACGCTTCAGCCCACCTGTCACCGCTCACCCTGTGCGATTCCCCTCCGGTGCCCAGATCCCGCTCGGCTCCTCGCATGCGCCCAAAGAAAAATTACCACAATGGGCTCGTAGAGCCAACAGCCACATCTTCCCTCTAGCTACACCACACACCAACTCACCTGCTGACAGCGCCGCCCTCCATCACCCTGCACGACTCCTCCCTCGGCACCTGCCAAACCGATGTCAAACAAGTCACCTGCATGCACGGCCACAGCTGAACCACGACACGGGTCTCGATCGCATGTAGGAACACCCCCTTGAGAGCCCAACTAGGGCGGCTCCTAAACATAAGCACAATACATCAAACATTAAGCCCAGCACACAGACAAACCACAACACCCTTGACATGCTACCTGCTCAGCTAAGACTCCAGCTCCCTCTCCCAGACACCTACGGTTCTTCCCTGGGGGCCCAGCCCACAAAACCCAACAGGAATTACTTCCCTCACCCACCGACAACAGCCACTTGATCCAAGACGGCTGCAAAACTCCTCCCCGCTCAAAGCCTGGGCGCATCCCTAGATGCCAGCACCACCCACCTTGCCCTGACTCTCCATCCCCGGGCAGGGCGGCTCCAAGACACACACAGAACAACGCTACACAGAACGCTACAGGCAACGCACCCCGAAGGATGAGAGGCAGCTCTCGGAGAGAACGACGACACCCAGACGGAAACCCCCGTCCGGCAAGACCGCCTGCGGGACCCCGACGGTGACGTCGGCAGGCCCTACGGCAACACCAGAGAACGCCGACAGCTTCGCGGC
Organism: Phalacrocorax carbo; assembly: GCF_963921805.1. Taxonomy (NCBI): domain Eukaryota; kingdom Metazoa; phylum Chordata; class Aves; order Suliformes; family Phalacrocoracidae; genus Phalacrocorax; species Phalacrocorax carbo. The sequence goes on along the minus strand of NW_026990303.1, from coordinate 381,862 downwards.
CCGTGACAAGAGCTTCCTCTCACAACCGAGACGACAGACGCGCAACCAGCCCAGCTTCAAGACCTAACCGCCTACGGATGCAAGGAAGAAGTGCCAGTCCCCAAAAAACTCACAGCCACAGAGCGGCGCCGCTCACGCGGCCGGGAACGACGCCGCCCAAGACGACCGTCCGAGACGCCAAAACGATCCACGCCTGAAGCTTGCGACGCCAAAAGAGAAGCGCCCGATGGGCGCCGAGCCCACGACTAGGGCCTCGCCGGGCACTACCAACGCTGCCGAGGCACCTGCCCGGCTCCTAAAGAACAAAGAGAGCAACCGAGACCCGAGGAAGGTCGGAGACACCCAACACAAAACACAGACACGCTGCACAATAACGCACACAGCCTGGAACCGCCCTGCCCGCCACACGTTCCCGTCACGTTGAAGAGGAACCTGCTCCTTTTCCCTGCTCCCAAAGGGGACCGCTTCCCAGACAGCCCGCTCCGCTGCACCATCCTTAAAACCCCTCCCTCCCCCAACCCCTTCCTCAGCACCGTTGCCTCAGCTTAGCTTTCAAGGGGCCCAGAGTCCCGGTCCACCCATCCTTCAGAAGAACAAGCGCACAGGCAGCCCACTGCATCGGTCCTCCAAGTCCCAGGTGCCTTTTCATCATCTAAACAAAAACAACAAAAATACACACACCGCCCTGGCAGTCAGCATCCCATCACTCAACAAGGACCTACCCCCACAACATCCCCCACCTCACGCGCACCCGGCTGATCCGTGCCCATTCCGGACGAGGACGAACGCCATCCCCTGCGGCCCCTAGAGATACCACAGGATACACAAAGTTACCGTCGCTCTGCCAAAAAAGGAAGAACGAACCACACCAGCCCCGCGCCCCTCCCCTCTGCGACCCAGCTCACCTCAAACGCGCATCCAGGCCCAAAGGCAGCCGGCGCACAACCTGCAGAACCAGAGACAAACGCTTCCATTGAGTGGCCGTACGACAGACACCTTGCTCTCAAACAACAGCCTGGCCTTCAACCCCCTCACCTCTCGGACCTCTCGTCGGCACGCGGCGTCTCCCCTCCGAAGCCTGCGGGCGGCACCTGCAAGAACCCAAGCAAAAAAGGACCCGCTCAGGTGCTGCGGGACTCTCAGCATACCCGCACCAACCCCCCCCATCTCAGACACGCACCTTTCCCTCGACAGCTCACCTGCCTGGCCTCCAGCAGATACGGTCGCCACCTTGAGGCTCGCCCACCACCTGCAAGAGCCAAACGCACGTTGCTCACAACCACCTGCAACGCGGCACCTCAGGACGAATCGCTACGCTTCAGCCCACCCGTCACCGCTCACCCTGTGCGATTCCCCTCCGGTGCCCAGATCCCGCTCGGCTCCTCGCATGCGCCCAAAGAAAAATTACCACAATGGGCTCGTAGAGCCAACAGCCACATCTTCCCTCTAGCTACACCACACACCAACTCACCTGCTGACAGCGCCGCCCTCCATCACCCTGCACGACTCCTCCCTCGGCACCTGCCAAACCGATGTCAAACAAGTCACCTGCATGCACGGCCACAGCTGAACCATGACACGGGTCTCGATCGCATGTAGGAACACCCCCTTGAGAGCCCAACTAGGGCGGCTCCTAAACATAAGCACAATACACCAAACATTAAGCCCAGCACACAGACAAACCACAACACCCTTGACATGCTACCTGCTCAGCTAAGACTCCAGCTCCCTCTCCCAGACACCTACGGTTCTTCCCTGGGGGCCCAGCCCACAAAACCCAACAGGAATTACTTCCCTCACCCACCGACAACAGCCACTTGATCCAAGACGGCTGCAAAACTCCTCCCCGCTCAAAGCCTGGGCGCATCCCTAGATGCCAGCACCACCCACCTTGCCCTGACTCTACATCCCCGGGCAGGGCGGCTCCAAGACACACACAGAACAACGCTACACAGAACGCTACAAGCAACGCACCCCGAAGGATGAGAGGCAGCTCTCGGAGAGAACGACGACACCCAGACGGAAACCCCCGTCCGGCAAGACCGCCTGCGGGACCCCGACGGTGACGTCGGCAGGCCCTACGGCAACACCAGAGAACGCCGACAGCTTCGTGGCCCGTGACAAGAGCTTCCTCTCACAACCGAGACGACAGACGCGCAACCAGCCCAGCTTCAAGACCTAACCGCCTACGGATGCAAGGAAGAAGTGCCAGTCCCCAAAAAACTCACAGCCACAGAGCGGCGCCGCTCACGCGGCCGGGAACGACGCCGCCCAAGACGACCGTCCGAGACGCCAAAACGATCCACGCCTGAAGCTTGCGACGCCAAAAGAGAAGCGCCCGATGGGCGCCGAGCCCACAACTAGGGCCTCGCCGGGCACTACCAACGCTGCCGAGGCACCTGCCCGGCTCCTAAAGAACAAAGAGAGCAACCGAGACCCGAGGAAGGTCGGAGACACCCAACACAAAACACAGACACGCTGCACAATAACGCACACAGCCTGGAACCGCCCTGCCCGCCACACGTTCCCGTCACGTTGAAGAGGAACCTGCTCCTTTTCCCTGCTCCCAAAGGGGACCGCTTCCCAGACAGCCCGCTCCGCTGCACCATCCTTAAAACCCCTCCCTCCCCCAACCCCTTCCTCAGCACCGTTGCCTCAGCTTAGCTTTCAAGGGGCCCAGAGTCCCGGTCCACCCATCCTTCAGAAGAACAAGCGCACAGGCAGCCCACTGCATCGGTCCTCCAAGTCCCAGCTGCCTTTTCATCATCTAAACAAAAACAACAAAAATACACACACCGCCCTGGCAGTCAGCATCCCATCACTCAACAAGGACCTACCCCCGCAACGTCCCCCACCTCACGCGCACCCGGCTGATCCGTGCCCATTCCGGACGAGGACGAACGCCATCCCCTGCGGCCCCTAGAGATACCACAGGACACACAAAGTTACCGTCGCTCTGCCAAAAAAGGAAGAACGAACCACACCAGCCCCGCGCCCCTCCCCTCTGCGACCCAGCTCACCTCAAACGCGCATCCAGGCCCAAAGGCAGCCGGCGCACAACCTGCAGAACCAGAGACAAACGCTTCCATTGAGTGGCCGTACGACAGACACCTTGCTCTCCAACAACAGCCTGGCCTTCAACCCCCTCACCTCTCGGACCTCTCGTCGGCATGCGGCGTCTCCCCTCTGAAGCCTGCGGGTGGCACCTGCAAGAACCCAAGCAAAAAAGGACCCGCTCAGGTGCTGCGGGACTCTCAGGACACCCGCACCAACCCCCCCCATCTCAGACACGCACCTTTCCCTTGACAGCTCACCTGCCTGGCCTCCATCAGATACGGTCGCCACCTTGAGGCTCGCCCACCACCTGCAAGAGCCAAACGCACGTTGCTCACAACCACCTGCAACGCGGCACCTCAGGACGAATCGCTACGCTTCAGCCCACCCGTCACCGCTCACCCTGTGCGATTCCCCTCCGGTGCCCAGATCCCGCTCGGCTCCTCGCATGCGCCCAAAGAAAAATTACCACAATGGGCTCGTAGAGCCAACAGCCACATCTTCCCTCTAGCTACACCACACACCAACTCACCTGCTGACAGCGCCGCCCTCCATCACCCTGCACGACTCCTCCCTCGGCACCTGCCAAACCGATGTCAAACAAGTCACCTGCATGCACGGCCACAGCTGAACCACGACACGGGTCTCGATCGCATGTAGGAACACCCCCTTGAGAGCCCAACTAGGGCGGCTCCTAAACATAAGCACAATACATCAAACATTAAGCCCAGCACACAGACAAACCACAACACCCTTGACATGCTACCTGCTCAGCTAAGACTCCAGCTCCCTCTCCCAGACACCTACGGTTCTTCCCTGGGGGCCCAGCCCACAAAACCCAACAGGAATTACTTCCCTCACCCACCGACAACAGCCACTTGATCCAAGACGGCTGCAAAACTCCTCCCCGCTCAAAGCCTGGGCGCATCCCTAGATGCCAGCACCACCCACCTTGCCCTGACTCTCCATCCCCGGGCAGGGCGGCTCCAAGACACACACAGAACAACGCTACACAGAACGCTACAGGCAACGCACCCCGAAGGATGAGAGGCAGCTCTCGGAGAGAACGACGACACCCAGACGGAAACCCCCGTCCGGCAAGACCGCCTGCGGGACCCCGACGGTGACGTCGGCAGGCCCTACGGCAACACCAGAGAACGCCGACAGCTTCACGGCCCGTGACAAGAGCTTCCTCTCACAACCGAGACGACAGACGCGCAACCAGCCCAGCTTCAAGACCTAACCGCCTACGGATGCAAGGAAGAAACGCCAGTCCCCAAAAAACTCACAGCCACAGAGCGGCGCCACTCACGCGGCCGGGAACGACGACGCCCAAGACGACCGTCCGAGACGCCAAAACAATCCACGCCTGAAGCTTGCGACGCCAAAAGAGAAGCGCCCGATGGGCGCCGAGCCCACGACTAGGGCCTCGCCGGGCACTACCAACGCTGCCGAGGCACCTGCCCGGCTCCTAAAGAACAAAGAGAACAACCGAGACCCGAGGAAGGTTGGAGACACCCAACACAAAACACACACGCTGCACAATAACGCACACAGCCTGGAACCCCCCTGCCCGCCACACGTTCCCGTCACGTTGAAGAGGAACCTGCTCCTTTTCCCTGCTCCCAAAGGGGACCGCTTCCCAGACAGCCCGCTCCGCTGCACCATCCTTAAAACCCCTCCCTCCCCCAACCCCTTCCTCAGCACCGTTGCCTCAGCTTAGCTTTCAAGGGGCCCAGAGTCCCGGTCCACCCATCCTTCAGAAGAACAAGCGCACAGGCAGCCCACTGCATCGGTCCTCCAAGTCCCAGGTGCCTTTTCATCATCTAAACAAAAACAACAAAAATACACACACCGCCCTGGCAGTCAGCATCCCATCACTCAACAAGGACCTACCCCCGCAACGTCCCCCACCTCACGCGCACCCGGCTGATCCGTGCCCATTCCGGACGAGGACGAACGCCATCCCCTGCGGCCCCTAGAGATACCACAGGACACACAAAGTTACCGTCGCTCTGCCAAAAAAGGAAGAACGAACCACACCAGCCCCGCGCCCCTCCCCTCTGCGACCCAGCTCACCTCAAACGCGCATCCAGGCCCAAAGGCAGCCGGCGCACAACCTGCAGAACCAGAGACAAACGCTTCCATTGAGTGGCCGTACGACAGACACCTTGCTCTCCAACAACAGCCTGGCCTTCAACCCCCTCACCTCTCGGACCTCTCGTCGGCATGCGGCGTCTCCCCTCTGAAGCCTGCGGGTGGCACCTGCAAGAACCCAAGCAAAAAAGGACCCGCTCAGGTGCTGCGGGACTCTCAGGACACCCGCACCAACCCCCCCCATCTCAGACACGCACCTTTCCCTTGACAGCTCACCTGCCTGGCCTCCATCAGATACGGTCGCCACCTTGAGGCTCGCCCACCACCTGCAAGAGCCAAACGCACGTTGCTCACAACCACCTGCAACGCGGCACCTCAGGACGAATCGCTACGCTTCAGCCCACCCGTCACCGCTCACCCTGTGCGATTCCCCTCCGGTGCCCAGATCCCGCTCGGCTCCTCGCATGCGCCCAAAGAAAAATTACCACAATGGGCTCGTAGAGCCAACAGCCACATCTTCCCTCTAGCTACACCACACACCAACTCACCTGCTGACAGCGCCGCCCTCCATCACCCTGCACGACTCCTCCCTCGGCACCTGCCAAACCGATGTCAAACAAGTCACCTGCATGCACGGCCACAGCTGAACCACGACACGGGTCTCGATCGCATGTAGGAACACCCCCTTGAGAGCCCAACTAGGGCGGCTCCTAAACATAAGCACAATACATCAAACATTAAGCCCAGCACACAGACAAACCACAACACCCTTGACATGCTACCTGCTCAGCTAAGACTCCAGCTCCCTCTCCCAGACACCTACGGTTCTTCCCTGGGGGCCCAGCCCACAAAACCCAACAGGAATTACTTCCCTCACCCACCGACAACAGCCACTTGATCCAAGACGGCTGCAAAACTCCTCCCCGCTCAAAGCCTGGGCGCATCCCTAGATGCCAGCACCACCCACCTTGCCCTGACTCTCCATCCCCGGGCAGGGCGGCTCCAAGACACACACAGAACAACGCTACACAGAACGCTACAGGCAACGCACCCCGAAGGATGAGAGGCAGCTCTCGGAGAGAACGACGACACCCAGACGGAAACCCCCGTCCGGCAAGACCGCCTGCGGGACCCCGACGGTGACGTCGGCAGGCCCTACGGCAACACCAGAGAACGCCGACAGCTTCACGGCCCGTGACAAGAGCTTCCTCTCACAACCGAGACGACAGACGCGCAACCAGCCCAGCTTCAAGACCTAACCGCCTACGGATGCAAGGAAGAAACGCCAGTCCCCAAAAAACTCACAGCCACAGAGCGGCGCCGCTCACGCGGCCGGGAACGACGACGCCCAAGACGACCGTCCGAGACGCCAAAACAATCCACGCCTGAAGCTTGCGACGCCAAAAGAGAAGCGCCCGATGGGCGCCGAGCCCACGACTAGGGCCTCGCCGGGCACTACCAACGCTGCCGAGGCACCTGCCCGGCTCCTAAAGAACAAAGAGAACAACCGAGACCCGAGGAAGGTTGGAGACACCCAACACAAAACACACACGCTGCACAATAACGCACACAGCCTGGAACCCCCCTGCCCGCCACACGTTCCCGTCACGTTGAAGAGGAACCTGCTCCTTTTCCCTGCTCCCAAAGGGGACCGCTTCCCAGACAGCCCGCTCCGCTGCACCATCCTTAAAACCCCTCCCTCCCCCAACCCCTTCCTCAGCACCGTTGCCTCAGCTTAGCTTTCAAGGGGCCCAGAGTCCCGGTCCACCCATCCTTCAGAAGAACAAGCACACAGGCAGCCCACTGCATCGGTCCTCCAAGTCCCAGGTGCCTTTTCATCATCTAAACAAAAACAACAAAAATACACACACCGCCCTGGCAGTCAGCATCCCATCACTCAACAAGGACCTACCCCCGCAACGTCCCCCACCTCACGCGCACCCGGCTGATCCGTGCCCATTCCGGACGAGGACGAACGCCATCCCCTGCGGCCCCTAGAGATACCACAGGATACACAAAGTTACCGTCGCTCTGCCAAAAAAGGAAGAACGAACCACACCAGCCCCGCGCCCCTCCCCTCTGCACCCAGCTCACCTCAAACGCGCATCCAGGCCCAAAGGCAGCCGCCGCACAACCTGCAGAACCAGAGACAAACGCTTCCATTGAGCGGCCGTACGACAGACACCTTGCTCTCAAACAACAGCCTGGCCTTCAACCCCCTCACCTCTCGGACCTCTCGTCGGCACGCGGCGTCTCCCCTCCGAAGCCTGCGGGCGGCACCTGCAAGAACCCAAGCAAAAAAGGACCCGCTCAGGTGCTGCGGGACTCTCAGGACACCCGCACCAACCCCCCCCCATCTCAGACACGCACCTTTCCCTCGACAGCTCTCCTGCCTGGCCTCCAGCAGATACGGTCGCCACCTTGAGGCTCGCCCACCACCTGCAAGAGCCAAACGCATGTTGCTCACAACCACCTGCAACGCGGCACCTCAGGACGAATCGCTACGCTTCAGCCCACCCGTCACCGCTCACCCTGTGCGATTCCCCTCCGGTGCCCAGATCCCGCTCGGCTCCTCGCATGCGCCCAAAGAAAAATTACCACAATGGGCTCGTAGAGCCAACAGCCACATCTTCCCTCTAGCTACACCACACACCAACTCACCTGCTGACAGCGCCGCCCTCCATCACCCTGCACGACTCCTCCCTCGGCACCTGCCAAACCGATGTCAAACAAGTCACCTGCACGCACGGCCACAGCTGAACCACGACACGGGTCTCGATCGCATGTAGGAACACCCCCTTGAGAGCCCAACTAGGGCGGCTCCTAAACATAAGCACAATACATCAAACATTAAGCCCAGCACACAGACAAACCACAACACCCTTGACATGCTACCTGCTCAGCTAAGACTCCAGCTCCCTCTCCCAGACACCTACGGTTCTTCCCTGGGGGCCCAGCCCACAAAACCCAACAGGAATTACTTCCCTCACCCACCGACAACAGCCACTTGATCCAAGACGGCTGCAAAACTCCTCCCCGCTCAAAGCCTGGGCGCATCCCTAGATGCCAGCACCACCCACCTTGCCCTGACTCTCCATCCCCGGGCAGGGCGGCTCCAAGACAAACACAGAACAACGCTACACAGAACGCTACAGGCAACGCACCCCGAAGGATGAGAGGCAGCTCTCGGAGAGAACGACGACACCCAGACGGAAACCCCCGTCCGGCAAGACCGCCTGCGGGACCCCGACGGTGACGTCGGCAGGCCCTACGGCAACACCAGAGAACGCCGACAGCTTCGTGGCCCGTGACAAGAGCTTCCTCTCACAACCGAGACGACAGACGCGCAACCAGCCCAGCTTCAAGACCTAACCGCCTACGGATGCAAGGAAGAAACGCCAGTCCCCAAAAAACTCACAGCCACAGAGCGGCGCCGCTCACGCGGCCGGGAACGACGCCGCCCAAGACGACCGTCCGAGACGCCAAAACGATCCACGCCTGAAGCTTGCGACGCCAAAAGAGAAGCGCCCGATGGGCGCCAAGCCCACAACTAGGGCCTCGCCGGGCACTACCAACGCTGCCGAGGCACCTGCCTGGCTCCTGAAGAACAAAGAGAACAACCGAGACCCGAGGAAGGTCGGAGACACCCAACACAAAACACACACGCTGCACAATAACGCACACAGCCTGGAACCGCCCTGCCCGCCACACGTTCCCGTCACGTTGAAGAGGAACCTGCTCCTTTTCCCTGCTCCCAAAGGGGACCGCTTCCCAGACAGCCCGCTCCGCTGCACCATCCTTAAAACCCCTCCCTCCCCCAACCCCTTCCTCAGCACCGTTGCCTCAGCTTAGCTTTCAAGGGGCCCAGAGTCCCGGTCCACCCATCCTTCAGAAGAACAAGCGCACAGGCAGCCCACTGCATCGGTCCTCCAAGTCCCAGGTGCCTTTTCATCATCTAAACAAAAACAACAAAAATACACACACCGCCCCGTCAGTCAGCATCCCGTCACTCAACAAGGACCTACCCCCGCAACGTCCCCCACCTCACGCGCACCCGGCTGATCCGTGCCCATTCCGGACGAGGACGAACGCCATCCCCTGCGGCCCCTAGAGATACCACAGGATACACAAAGTTACCGTCGCTCTGCCAAAAAAGGAAGAACGAACCACACCAGCCCCGCGCCCCTCCCCTCTGCGACCCAGCTCACCTCAAACGCGCATCCAGGCCCAAGGGCAGCCGGCGCACAACCTGCAGAACCAGAGACAAACGCTTCCATTGAGTGGCCGTACGACAGACACCTTGCTCTCAAACAACAGCCTGGCCTTCAACCCCCTCACCTCTCGGACCTCTCGTCGGCACGCGGCGTCTCCCCTCCGAAGCCTGCGGGCGGCACCTGCAAGAACCCAAGCAAAAAAGGACCCGCTCAGGTGCTGCGGGACTCTCAGGACACCCGCACCAACCGCCCCCCATCTCAGACACGCACCTTTCCCTCGACAGCTCTCCTGCCTGGCCTCCAGCAGATACGGTCGCCACCTTGAGGCTCGCCCACCACCTGCAAGAGCCAAACGCACGTTGCTCACAACCACCTGCAACGCGGCACCTCAGGACGAATCGCTACGCTTCAGCCCACCTGTCACCGCTCACCCTGTGCGATTCCCCTCCGGTGCCCAGATCCCGCTCGGCTCCTCGCATGCGCCCAAAGAAAAATTACCACAATGGGCTCGTAGAGCCAACAGCCACATCTTCCCTCTAGCTACACCACACACCAACTCACCTGCTGACAGCGCCGCCCTCCATCACCCTGCACGACTCCTCCCTCGGCACCTGCCAAACCGATGTCAAACAAGTCACCTGCATGCACGGCCACAGCTGAACCACGACACGGGTCTCGATCGCATGTAGGAACACCCCCTTGAGAGCCCAACTAGGGCGGCTCCTAAACATAAGCACAATACATCAAACATTAAGCCCAGCACACAGACAAACCACAACACCCTTGACATGCTACCTGCTCAGCTAAGACTCCAGCTCCCTCTCCCAGACACCTACGGTTCTTCCCTGGGGGCCCAGCCCACAAAACCCAACAGGAATTACTTCCCTCACCCACCGACAACAGCCACTTGATCCAAGACGGCTGCAAAACTCCTCCCCGCTCAAAGCCTGGGCGCATCCCTAGATGCCAGCACCACCCACCTTGCCCTGACTCTCCATCCCCGGGCAGGGCGGCTCCAAGACACACACAGAACAACGCTACACAGAACGCTACAGGCAACGCACCCCGAAGGATGAGAGGCAGCTCTCGGAGAGAACGACGACACCCAGACGGAAACCCCCGTCCGGCAAGACCGCCTGCGGGACCCCGACGGTGACGTCGGCAGGCCCTACGGCAACACCAGAGAACGCCGACAGCTTCGCGGCCCGTGACAAGAGCTTCCTCTCACAACCGAGACGACAGACGCGCAACCAGCCCAGCTTCAAGACCTAACCGCCTACGGATGCAAGGAAGAAGTGCCAGTCCCCAAAAAACTCACAGCCACAGAGCGGCGCCGCTCACGCGGCCGGGAACGACGCCGCCCAAGACGACCGTCCGAGACGCCAAAACGATCCACGCCTGAAGCTTGCGACGCCAAAAGAGAAGCGCCCGATGGGCGCCGAGCCCACGACTAGGGCCTCGCCGGGCACTACCAACGCTGCCGAGGCACCTGCCCGGCTCCTAAAGAACAAAGAGAGCAACCGAGACCCGAGGAAGGTCGGAGACACCCAACACAAAACACAGACACGCTGCACAATAACGCACACAGCCTGGAACCGCCCTGCCCGCCACACGTTCCCGTCACGTTGAAGAGGAACCTGCTCCTTTTCCCTGCTCCCAAAGGGGACCGCTTCCCAGACAGCCCGCTCCGCTGCACCATCCTTAAAACCCCTCCCTCCCCCAACCCCTTCCTCAGCACCGTTGCCTCAGCTTAGCTTTCAAGGGGCCCAGAGTCCCGGTCCACCCATCCTTCAGAAGAACAAGCGCACAGGCAGCCCACTGCATCGGTCCTCCAAGTCCCAGGTGCCTTTTCATCATCTAAACAAAAACAACAAAAATACACACACCGCCCTGGCAGTCAGCATCCCATCACTCAACAAGGACCTACCCCCACAACATCCCCCACCTCACGCGCACCCGGCTGATCCGTGCCCATTCCGGACGAGGACGAACGCCATCCCCTGCGGCCCCTAGAGATACCACAGGATACACAAAGTTACCGTCGCTCTGCCAAAAAAGGAAGAACGAACCACACCAGCCCCGCGCCCCTCCCCTCTGCGACCCAGCTCACCTCAAACGCGCATCCAGGCCCAAAGGCAGCCGGCGCACAACCTGCAGAACCAGAGACAAACGCTTCCATTGAGTGGCCGTACGACAGACACCTTGCTCTCAAACAACAGCCTGGCCTTCAACCCCCTCACCTCTCGGACCTCTCGTCGGCACGCGGCGTCTCCCCTCCGAAGCCTGCGGGCGGCACCTGCAAGAACCCAAGCAAAAAAGGACCCGCTCAGGTGCTGCGGGACTCTCAGCATACCCGCACCAACCCCCCCCATCTCAGACACGCACCTTTCCCTCGACAGCTCACCTGCCTGGCCTCCAGCAGATACGGTCGCCACCTTGAGGCTCGCCCACCACCTGCAAGAGCCAAACGCACGTTGCTCACAACCACCTGCAACGCGGCACCTCAGGACGAATCGCTACGCTTCAGCCCACCCGTCACCGCTCACCCTGTGCGATTCCCCTCCGGTGCCCAGATCCCGCTCGGCTCCTCGCATGCGCCCAAAGAAAAATTACCACAATGGGCTCGTAGAGCCAACAGCCACATCTTCCCTCTAGCTACACCACACACCAACTCACCTGCTGACAGCGCCGCCCTCCATCACCCTGCACGACTCCTCCCTCGGCACCTGCCAAACCGATGTCAAACAAGTCACCTGCATGCACGGCCACAGCTGAACCATGACACGGGTCTCGATCGCATGTAGGAACACCCCCTTGAGAGCCCAACTAGGGCGGCTCCTAAACATAAGCACAATACACCAAACATTAAGCCCAGCACACAGACAAACCACAACACCCTTGACATGCTACCTGCTCAGCTAAGACTCCAGCTCCCTCTCCCAGACACCTACGGTTCTTCCCTGGGGGCCCAGCCCACAAAACCCAACAGGAATTACTTCCCTCACCCACCGACAACAGCCACTTGATCCAAGACGGCTGCAAAACTCCTCCCCGCTCAAAGCCTGGGCGCATCCCTAGATGCCAGCACCACCCACCTTGCCCTGACTCTACATCCCCGGGCAGGGCGGCTCCAAGACACACACAGAACAACGCTACACAGAACGCTACAAGCAACGCACCCCGAAGGATGAGAGGCAGCTCTCGGAGAGAACGACGACACCCAGACGGAAACCCCCGTCCGGCAAGACCGCCTGCGGGACCCCGACGGTGACGTCGGCAGGCCCTACGGCAACACCAGAGAACGCCGACAGCTTCGTGGCCCGTGACAAGAGCTTCCTCTCACAACCGAGACGACAGACGCGCAACCAGCCCAGCTTCAAGACCTAACCGCCTACGGATGCAAGGAAGAAGTGCCAGTCCCCAAAAAACTCACAGCCACAGAGCGGCGCCGCTCACGCGGCCGGGAACGACGCCGCCCAAGACGACCGTCCGAGACGCCAAAACGATCCACGCCTGAAGCTTGCGACGCCAAAAGAGAAGCGCCCGATGGGCGCCGAGCCCACAACTAGGGCCTCGCCGGGCACTACCAACGCTGCCGAGGCACCTGCCCGGCTCCTAAAGAACAAAGAGAGCAACCGAGACCCGAGGAAGGTCGGAGACACCCAACACAAAACACAGACACGCTGCACAATAACGCACACAGCCTGGAACCGCCCTGCCCGCCACACGTTCCCGTCACGTTGAAGAGGAACCTGCTCCTTTTCCCTGCTCCCAAAGGGGACCGCTTCCCAGACAGCCCGCTCCGCTGCACCATCCTTAAAACCCCTCCCTCCCCCAACCCCTTCCTCAGCACCGTTGCCTCAGCTTAGCTTTCAAGGGGCCCAGAGTCCCGGTCCACCCATCCTTCAGAAGAACAAGCGCACAGGCAGCCCACTGCATCGGTCCTCCAAGTCCCAGGTGCCTTTTCATCATCTAAACAAAAACAACAAAAATACACACACCGCCCTGGCAGTCAGCATCCCATCACTCAACAAGGACCTACCCCCGCAACGTCCCCCACCTCACGCGCACCCGGCTGATCCGTGCCCATTCCGGACGAGGACGAACGCCATCCCCTGCGGCCCCTAGAGATACCACAGGACACACAAAGTTACCGTCGCTCTGCCAAAAAAGGAAGAACGAACCACACCAGCCCCGCGCCCCTCCCCTCTGCGACCCAGCTCACCTCAAACGCGCATCCAGGCCCAAAGGCAGCCGGCGCACAACCTGCAGAACCAGAGACAAACGCTTCCATTGAGTGGCCGTACGACAGACACCTTGCTCTCCAACAACAGCCTGGCCTTCAACCCCCTCACCTCTCGGACCTCTCGTCGGCATGCGGCGTCTCCCCTCTGAAGCCTGCGGGTGGCACCTGCAAGAACCCAAGCAAAAAAGGACCCGCTCAGGTGCTGCGGGACTCTCAGGACACCCGCACCAACCCCCCCCATCTCAGACACGCACCTTTCCCTTGACAGCTCACCTGCCTGGCCTCCATCAGATACGGTCGCCACCTTGAGGCTCGCCCACCACCTGCAAGAGCCAAACGCACGTTGCTCACAACCACCTGCAACGCGGCACCTCAGGACGAATCGCTACGCTTCAGCCCACCCGTCACCGCTCACCCTGTGCGATTCCCCTCCGGTGCCCAGATCCCGCTCGGCTCCTCGCATGCGCCCAAAGAAAAATTACCACAATGGGCTCGTAGAGCCAACAGCCACATCTTCCCTCTAGCTACACCACACACCAACTCACCTGCTGACAGCGCCGCCCTCCATCACCCTGCACGACTCCTCCCTCGGCACCTGCCAAACCGATGTCAAACAAGTCACCTGCATGCACGGCCACAGCTGAACCACGACACGGGTCTCGATCGCATGTAGGAACACCCCCTTGAGAGCCCAACTAGGGCGGCTCCTAAACATAAGCACAATACATCAAACATTAAGCCCAGCACACAGACAAACCACAACACCCTTGACATGCTACCTGCTCAGCTAAGACTCCAGCTCCCTCTCCCAGACACCTACGGTTCTTCCCTGGGGGCCCAGCCCACAAAACCCAACAGGAATTACTTCCCTCACCCACCGACAACAGCCACTTGATCCAAGACGGCTGCAAAACTCCTCCCCGCTCAAAGCCTGGGCGCATCCCTAGATGCCAGCACCACCCACCTTGCCCTGACTCTCCATCCCCGGGCAGGGCGGCTCCAAGACACACACAGAACAACGCTACACAGAACGCTACAGGCAACGCACCCCGAAGGATGAGAGGCAGCTCTCGGAGAGAACGACGACACCCAGACGGAAACCCCCGTCCGGCAAGACCGCCTGCGGGACCCCGACGGTGACGTCGGCAGGCCCTACGGCAACACCAGAGAACGCCGACAGCTTCACGGCCCGTGACAAGAGCTTCCTCTCACAACCGAGACGACAGACGCGCAACCAGCCCAGCTTCAAGACCTAACCGCCTACGGATGCAAGGAAGAAACGCCAGTCCCCAAAAAACTCACAGCCACAGAGCGGCGCCACTCACGCGGCCGGGAACGACGACGCCCAAGACGACCGTCCGAGACGCCAAAACAATCCACGCCTGAAGCTTGCGACGCCAAAAGAGAAGCGCCCGATGGGCGCCGAGCCCACGACTAGGGCCTCGCCGGGCACTACCAACGCTGCCGAGGCACCTGCCCGGCTCCTAAAGAACAAAGAGAACAACCGAGACCCGAGGAAGGTTGGAGACACCCAACACAAAACACACACGCTGCACAATAACGCACACAGCCTGGAACCCCCCTGCCCGCCACACGTTCCCGTCACGTTGAAGAGGAACCTGCTCCTTTTCCCTGCTCCCAAAGGGGACCGCTTCCCAGACAGCCCGCTCCGCTGCACCATCCTTAAAACCCCTCCCTCCCCCAACCCCTTCCTCAGCACCGTTGCCTCAGCTTAGCTTTCAAGGGGCCCAGAGTCCCGGTCCACCCATCCTTCAGAAGAACAAGCGCACAGGCAGCCCACTGCATCGGTCCTCCAAGTCCCAGGTGCCTTTTCATCATCTAAACAAAAACAACAAAAATACACACACCGCCCTGGCAGTCAGCATCCCATCACTCAACAAGGACCTACCCCCGCAACGTCCCCCACCTCACGCGCACCCGGCTGATCCGTGCCCATTCCGGACGAGGACGAACGCCATCCCCTGCGGCCCCTAGAGATACCACAGGACACACAAAGTTACCGTCGCTCTGCCAAAAAAGGAAGAACGAACCACACCAGCCCCGCGCCCCTCCCCTCTGCGACCCAGCTCACCTCAAACGCGCATCCAGGCCCAAAGGCAGCCGGCGCACAACCTGCAGAACCAGAGACAAACGCTTCCATTGAGTGGCCGTACGACAGACACCTTGCTCTCCAACAACAGCCTGGCCTTCAACCCCCTCACCTCTCGGACCTCTCGTCGGCATGCGGCGTCTCCCCTCTGAAGCCTGCGGGTGGCACCTGCAAGAACCCAAGCAAAAAAGGACCCGCTCAGGTGCTGCGGGACTCTCAGGACACCCGCACCAACCCCCCCCATCTCAGACACGCACCTTTCCCTTGACAGCTCACCTGCCTGGCCTCCATCAGATACGGTCGCCACCTTGAGGCTCGCCCACCACCTGCAAGAGCCAAACGCACGTTGCTCACAACCACCTGCAACGCGGCACCTCAGGACGAATCGCTACGCTTCAGCCCACCCGTCACCGCTCACCCTGTGCGATTCCCCTCCGGTGCCCAGATCCCGCTCGGCTCCTCGCATGCGCCCAAAGAAAAATTACCACAATGGGCTCGTAGAGCCAACAGCCACATCTTCCCTCTAGCTACACCACACACCAACTCACCTGCTGACAGCGCCGCCCTCCATCACCCTGCACGACTCCTCCCTCGGCACCTGCCAAACCGATGTCAAACAAGTCACCTGCATGCACGGCCACAGCTGAACCACGACACGGGTCTCGATCGCATGTAGGAACACCCCCTTGAGAGCCCAACTAGGGCGGCTCCTAAACATAAGCACAATACATCAAACATTAAGCCCAGCACACAGACAAACCACAACACCCTTGACATGCTACCTGCTCAGCTAAGACTCCAGCTCCCTCTCCCAGACACCTACGGTTCTTCCCTGGGGGCCCAGCCCACAAAACCCAACAGGAATTACTTCCCTCACCCACCGACAACAGCCACTTGATCCAAGACGGCTGCAAAACTCCTCCCCGCTCAAAGCCTGGGCGCATCCCTAGATGCCAGCACCACCCACCTTGCCCTGACTCTCCATCCCCGGGCAGGGCGGCTCCAAGACACACACAGAACAACGCTACACAGAACGCTACAGGCAACGCACCCCGAAGGATGAGAGGCAGCTCTCGGAGAGAACGACGACACCCAGACGGAAACCCCCGTCCGGCAAGACCGCCTGCGGGACCCCGACGGTGACGTCGGCAGGCCCTACGGCAACACCAGAGAACGCCGACAGCTTCACGGCCCGTGACAAGAGCTTCCTCTCACAACCGAGACGACAGACGCGCAACCAGCCCAGCTTCAAGACCTAACCGCCTACGGATGCAAGGAAGAAACGCCAGTCCCCAAAAAACTCACAGCCACAGAGCGGCGCCACTCACGCGGCCGGGAACGACGACGCCCAAGACGACCGTCCGAGACGCCAAAACAATCCACGCCTGAAGCTTGCGACGCCAAAAGAGAAGCGCCCGATGGGCGCCGAGCCCACGACTAGGGCCTCGCCGGGCACTACCAACGCTGCCGAGGCACCTGCCCGGCTCCTAAAGAACAAAGAGAACAACCGAGACCCGAGGAAGGTTGGAGACACCCAACACAAAACACACACGCTGCACAATAACGCACACAGCCTGGAACCCCCCTGCCCGCCACACGTTCCCGTCACGTTGAAGAGGAACCTGCTCCTTTTCCCTGCTCCCAAAGGGGACCGCTTCCCAGACAGCCCGCTCCGCTGCACCATCCTTAAAACCCCTCCCTCCCCCAACCCCTTCCTCAGCACCGTTGCCTCAACTTAGCTTTCAAGGGGCCCAGAGTCCCGGTCCACCCATCCTTCAGAAGAACAAGCACACAGGCAGCCCACTGCATCGGTCCTCCAAGTCCCAGGTGCCTTTTCATCATCTAAACAAAAACAACAAAAATACACACACCGCCCTGGCAGTCAGCATCCCATCACTCAACAAGGACCTGCCCCGCAACGTCCCCCACCTCACACGCACCCGGCTGATCCGTGCCCATTCCGGACGAGGACGAACGCCATCCCCTGCGGCCCCTAGAGATACCACAGGATACACAAAGTTACCGTCACTCTGCCAAAAAAGGAAGAACGAACCACACCAGCCCCGCGCCCCTCCCCTCTGCGACCCAGCTCACCTCAAACGCGCATCCAGGCCCAAAGGCAGCCGGCGCACAACCTGCAGAACCAGAGACAAACGCTTCCATTGAGCGGCCGTACGACAGACACCTTGCTCTCAAACAGCAGCCTGGCCTTCAACCCCCTCACCTCTCGGACCTCTCGTCGGCATGCGGCGTCTCCCCTCCGAAGCCTGCGGGCGGCACCTGCAAGAACCCAAGCAAAAAAGGACCCGCTCAGGTGCTGCGGGACTCTCAGGACACCCGCACCAACCGCCCCCATCTCAGACACGCACCTTTCCCTCGACAGCTCACCTGCCTGGCCTCCAGCAGATACGGTCGCCACCTTGAGGCTCGCCCACCACCTGCAAGAGCCAAACGCACGTTGCTCACAACCACCTGCAACGCGGCACCTCAGGACGAATCGCTACGCTTCAGCCCACCCGTCACCGCTCACCCTGTGCGATTCCCCTCCGGTGCCCAGATCCCGCTCGGCTCCTCGCATGCGCCCAAAGAAAAATTACCACAATGGGCTCGTAGAGCCAACAGCCACATCTTCCCTCTAGCTACACCACACACCAACTCACCTGCTGACAGCGCCGCCCTCCATCACCCTGCACGACTCCTCCCTCGGCACCTGCCAAACCGATGTCAAACAAGTCACCTGCATGCACGGCCACAGCTGAACCACGACACGGGTCTCGATCGCATGTAGGAACACCCCCTTGAGAGCCCAACTAGGGCGGCTCCTAAACATAAGCACAATACATCAAACATTAAGCCCAGCACACAGACAAACCACAACACCCTTGACATGCTACCTGCTCAGCTAAGACTCCAGCTCCCTCTCCCAGACACCTACGGTTCTTCCCTGGGGGCCCAGCCCACAAAACCCAACAGGAATTACTTCCCTCACCCACCGACAACAGCCACTTGATCCAAGACGGCTGCAAAACTCCTCCCCGCTCAAAGCCTGGGCGCATCCCTAGATGCCAGCACCACCCACCTTGCCCTGACTCTACATCCCCGGGCAGGGCGGCTCCAAGACACACACAGAACAACGCTACACAGAACGCTACAAGCAACGCACCCCGAAGGATGAGAGGCAGCTCTCGGAGAGAACGACGACACCCAGACGGAAACCCCCGTTCGGCAAGACCGCCTGCGGGACCCCGACGGTGACGTCGGCAGGCCCTACGGCAACACCAGAGAACGCCGACAGCTTCGCGGCCCGTGACAAGAGCTTCCTCTCACAACCGAGACGACAGACGCGCAACCAGCCCAGCTTCAAGACCTAACCGCCTACGGATGCAAGGAAGAAGTGCCAGTCCCCAAAAAACTCACAGCCACAGAGCGGCGCCGCTCACGCGGCCGGGAACGACGCCGCCCAAGACGACCGTCCGAGACGCCAAAACAATCCACGCCTGAAGCTTGCGACGCCAAAAGAGAAGCGCCCGATGGGCGCCGAGCCCACGACTAGGGCCTCGCCGGGCACTACCAACGCTGCCGAGGCACCTGCCCGGCTCCTAAAGAACAAAGAGAACAACCGAGACCCGAGGAAGGTTGGAGACACCCAACACAAAACACACACGCTGCACAATAACGCACACAGCCTGGAACCCCCCTGCCCGCCACACGTTCCCGTCACGTTGAAGAGGAACCTGCTCCTTTTCCCTGCTCCCAAAGGGGACCGCTTCCCAGACAGCCCGCTCCGCTGCACCATCCTTAAAACCCCTCCCTCCCCCAACCCCTTCCTCAGCACCGTTGCCTCAACTTAGCTTTCAAGGGGCCCAGAGTCCCGGTCCACCCATCCTTCAGAAGAACAAGCACACAGGCAGCCCACTGCATCGGTCCTCCAAGTCCCAGGTGCCTTTTCATCATCTAAACAAAAACAACAAAAATACACACACCGCCCTGGCAGTCAGCATCCCATCACTCAACAAGGACCTGCCCCGCAACGTCCCCCACCTCACACGCACCCGGCTGATCCGTGCCCATTCCGGACGAGGACGAACGCCATCCCCTGCGGCCCCTAGAGATACCACAGGATACACAAAGTTACCGTCACTCTGCCAAAAAAGGAAGAACGAACCACACCAGCCCCGCGCCCCTCCCCTCTGCGACCCAGCTCACCTCAAACGCGCATCCAGGCCCAAAGGCAGCCGGCGCACAACCTGCAGAACCAGAGACAAACGCTTCCATTGAGCGGCCGTACGACAGACACCTTGCTCTCAAACAGCAGCCTGGCCTTCAACCCCCTCACCTCTCGGACCTCTCGTCGGCATGCGGCGTCTCCCCTCCGAAGCCTGCGGGCGGCACCTGCAAGAACCCAAGCAAAAAAGGACCCGCTCAGGTGCTGCGGGACTCTCAGGACACCCGCACCAACCGCCCCCATCTCAGACACGCACCTTTCCCTCGACAGCTCACCTGCCTGGCCTCCAGCAGATACGGTCGCCACCTTGAGGCTCGCCCACCACCTGCAAGAGCCAAACGCACGTTGCTCACAACCACCTGCAACGCGGCACCTCAGGACGAATCGCTACGCTTCAGCCCACCCGTCACCGCTCACCCTGTGCGATTCCCCTCCGGTGCCCAGATCCCGCTCGGCTCCTCGCATGCGCCCAAAGAAAAATTACCACAATGGGCTCGTAGAGCCAACAGCCACATCTTCCCTCTAGCTACACCACACACCAACTCACCTGCTGACAGCGCCGCCCTCCATCACCCTGCACGACTCCTCCCTCGGCACCTGCCAAACCGATGTCAAACAAGTCACCTGCATGCACGGCCACAGCTGAACCACGACACGGGTCTCGATCGCATGTAGGAACACCCCCTTGAGAGCCCAACTAGGGCGGCTCCTAAACATAAGCACAATACATCAAACATTAAGCCCAGCACACAGACAAACCACAACACCCTTGACATGCTACCTGCTCAGCTAAGACTCCAGCTCCCTCTCCCAGACACCTACGGTTCTTCCCTGGGGGCCCAGCCCACAAAACCCAACAGGAATTACTTCCCTCACCCACCGACAACAGCCACTTGATCCAAGACGGCTGCAAAACTCCTCCCCGCTCAAAGCCTGGGCGCATCCCTAGATGCCAGCACCACCCACCTTGCCCTGACTCTACATCCCCGGGCAGGGCGGCTCCAAGACACACACAGAACAACGCTACACAGAACGCTACAAGCAACGCACCCCGAAGGATGAGAGGCAGCTCTCGGAGAGAACGACGACACCCAGACGGAAACCCCCGTTCGGCAAGACCGCCTGCGGGACCCCGACGGTGACGTCGGCAGGCCCTACGGCAACACCAGAGAACGCCGACAGCTTCGCGGCCCGTGACAAGAGCTTCCTCTCACAACCGAGACGACAGACGCGCAACCAGCCCAGCTTCAAGACCTAACCGCCTACGGATGCAAGGAAGAAGTGCCAGTCCCCAAAAAACTCACAGCCACAGAGCGGCGCCGCTCACGCGGCCGGGAACGACGCCGCCCAAGACGACCGTCCGAGACGCCAAAACGATCCACGCCTGAAGCTTGCGACGCCAAAAGAGAAGCGCCCGATGGGCGCCGAGCCCACAACTAGGGCCTCGCCGGGCACTACCAACGCTGCCGAGGCACCTGCCCGGCTCCTAAAGAACAAAGAGAACAACCGAGACCCGAGGAAGGTCGGAGACACCCAACACAAAACACACACGCTGCACAATAACGCACACAGCCTGGAACCGCCCTGCCCGCCACACGTTCCCGTCACGTTGAAGAGGAACCTGCTCCTTTTCCCTGCTCCCAAAGGGGACCGCTTCCCAGACAGCCCGCTCCGCTGCACCATCCTTAAAACCCCTCCCTCCCCCAACCCCTTCCTCAGCACCGTTGCCTCAGCTTAGCTTTCAAGGGGCCCAGAGTCCCGGTCCACCCATCCTTCAGAAGAACAAGCACACAGGCAGCCCACTGCATCGGTCCTCCAAGTCCCAGGTGCCTTTTCATCATCTAAACAAAAACAACAAAAATACACACACCGCCCTGGCAGTCAGCATCCCATCACTCAACAAGGACCTACCCCCGCAACGTCCCCCACCTCACGCGCACCCGGCTGATCCGTGCCCATTCCGGACGAGGACGAACGCCATCCCCTGCGGCCCCTAGAGATACCACAGGATACACAAAGTTACCGTCGCTCTGCCAAAAAAGGAAGAACGAACCACACCAGCCCCGCGCCCCTCCCCTCTACGACCCAGCTCACCTCAAACGCGCATCCAGGCCCAAAGGCAGCCGGCGCACAACCTGCAGAACCAGAGACAAACGCTTCCATTGAGCGGCCGTACGACAGACACCTTGCTCTCAAACAACAGCCTGGCCTTCAACCCCCTCACCTCTCGGACCTCTCGTCGGCACGCGGCGTCTCCCCTCCGAAGCCTGCGGGCGGCACCTGCAAGAACCCAAGCAAAAAAGGACCCGCTCAGGTGCTGCGGGACTCTCAGGACACCCGCACCAACCGCCCCCATCTCAGACACGCACCTTTCCCTCGACAGCTCACCTGCCTGGCCTCCATCAGATGCGGTCGCCATCTTGAGGCTCGCCCACCACCTGCAAGAGCCAAACGCACGTTGCTCACAACCACCTGCAACGCGACACCTCAGGACGAATCGCTACGCTTCAGCCCACCCGTCACCGCTCACCCTGTGCGATTCCCCTCCGGTGCCCAGATCCCACTCGGCTCCTCGCATGTGCCCAAAGAAAAATTACCACAATGGGCTCATAGAGCCAACAGCCACATCTTCCCTCTAGCTACACCACACACCAACTCACCTGCTGACAGCGCCGCCCTCCATCACCCTGCACGACTCCTCCCTCGGCACCTGCCAAACCGATACCAAACAAGTCACCTGCACGCACGGCCACAGCTGAACCACGACACAGGTCTCGATCGCATGTAGGAACACCCCCTTGAGAGCCCAACTAGGGCGGCTCCTAAACATAAGCACAATACATCAAACATTAAGCCCAGCACACAGACAAGCCAGAACACCCTTGACATGCTACCTGCTCAGCTAAGACTCCAGCTCCCTCCCCCAGACACCTACGGTTCTTCCCTGGGGGCCCAGCCCACAAAACCCAACAGGATTTCCTCCCCTCACCCACCGACAACAGCCAGTCGATCCAAGACGGCTGCAAAATTCCTTCCCCCCCTCCACCCCCCCCAAAAGCCTGGGCGCATCCCTAGATGCCAGCACCACCCACCTTGCCCTGACTCTCCATCCCCGGGCAGGGCGGCTCCAAGACAAACACAGAACAACGCTACACAGAACGCTACAAGCAATGCACCCCGAAGGATGAGAGGCAGCTCTCGGAGAGAACGACGACACCCAGACGGAAACCCCCGTCCGGCAAGACCGCCTGCGGGACCCCGACGGTGACGTCGGCAGGCCCTACGGCAACACCAGAGAACGCCGACAGCTTCGTGGCCCGTGACAAGAGCTTCCTCTCACAACCGAGACGACAGACGCGCAACCAGCCCAGCTTCAAGACCTAACCGCCTACGGATGCAAGGAAGAAACGCCAGTCCCCAAAAAACTCACAGCCACAGAGCGGCGCCGCTCACGCGGCCGGGAACGCCGCCGCCCAAGACAACCGTCCGAGACGCCAAAACGATCCACGCCTGAAGCTTGCGACGCCAAAAGAGAAGCGCCCGATGGGCGCCGAGCCCACGACTAGGGCCTCGCCGGGCACTACCAACGCTGCCGAGGCACCTGCCCGGCTCCTAAAGAACAAAGAGAACAACCGAGACCCGAGGAAGGTCGGAGACACCCAACACAAAACACACACACTGCACAATAACGCACACAGCCTGGAACCGCCCTGCCTGCCACACGTTCCCGTCACGTTGAAGAGGAACCTGCTCCTTTTCCCTGCTCCCAAAGGGGACCGCTTCCCAGACAGCCCGCTCTGCTGCACCATCCTTAAAACCCCTCCCTCCCCCAACCCCTTCCTCAGCACCGTTGCCTCAGCTTAGCTTTCAAGGGGCCCAGAGTCCCGGTCCACCCATCCTTCAGAAGAACAAGCGCACAGGCAGCCCACTGCATCGGTCCTCCAAGTCCCAGGTGCCTTTTCATCATCTAAACAAAAACAACAAAAATACACACACCGCCCTGGCAGTCAGCATCCCATCACTCAACAAGGACCTACCCCCGCAACGTCCCCCACCTCACGCGCACCCGGCTGATCCGTGCCCATTCCGGACGAGGACGAACGCCATCCCCTGCGGCCCCTAGAGATACCACAGGATACACAAAGTTACCGTCGCTCTGCCAAAAAAGGAAGAACGAACCACACCAGCCCCGCGCCCCTCCCCTCTGCGACCCAGCTCACCTCAAACGCGCATCCAGGCCCAAGGGCAGCCGCCGCACAACCTGCAGAACCAGAGACAAACGCTTCCATTGAGCGGCCGTACGACAGACACCTTGCTCTCAAACAACAGCCTGGCCTTCAACCCCCTCACCTCTCGGACCTCTCGTCGGCACGCGGCGTCTCCCCTCCGAAGCCTGCGGGCGGCACCTGCAAGAACCCAAGCAAAAAAGGACCCGCTCAGGTGCTGCGGGACTCTCAGGACACCCGCACCAACCGCCCCCATCTCAGACACGCACCTTTCCCTCGACAGCTCACCTGCCTGGCCTCCATCAGATGCGGTCGCCATCTTGAGGCTCGCCCACCACCTGCAAGAGCCAAACGCACGTTGCTCACAACCACCTGCAACGCGGCACCTCAGGACGAATCGCTACGCTTCAGCCCACCCGTCACCGCTCACCCTGTGCGATTCCCCTCCGGTGCCCAGATCCCGCTCGGCTCCTCGCATGTGCCCAAAGAAAAATTACCACAATGGGCTCGTAGAGCCAACAGCCACATCTTCCCTCTAGCTACACCACACACCAACTCACCTGCTGACAGCGCCGCCCTCCATCACCCTGCACGACTCCTCCCTCGGCACCTGCCAAACCGATACCAAACAAGTCACCTGCACGCACGGCCACAGCTGAACCACGACACAGGTCTCGATCGCATGTAGGAACACCCCCTTGAGAGCCCAACTAGGGCGGCTCCTAAACATAAGCACAATACATCAAACATTAAGCCCAGCACACAGACAAGCCAGAACACCCTTGACATGCTACCTGCTCAGCTAAGACTCCAGCTCCCTCCCCCAGACACCTACGGTTCTTCCCTGGGGGCCCAGCCCACAAAACCCAACAGGATTTCCTCCCCTCACCCACCGACAACAGCCAGTCGATCCAAGACGGCTGCAAAATTCCTTCCCCCCCTCCACCCCCCCCAAAAGCCTGGGCGCATCCCTAGATGCCAGCACCACCCACCTTGCCCTGACTCTCCATCCCCGGGCAGGGCGGCTCCAAGACAAACACAGAACAACGCTACACAGAACGCTACAAGCAATGCACCCCGAAGGATGAGAGGCAGCTCTCGGAGAGAACGACGACACCCAGATGGAACCCCCCGTCCGGCAAGACCGCCTGCGGGACCCCGACGGTGACGTCGGCAGGCCCTACGGCAACACCAGAGAACGCCAACAGCTTCGCGGCCCGTGACAAGAGCTTCCTCTCACAACCGAGACGACAGACGCGCAACCAGCCCAGCTTCAAGACCTAACCGCCTACGGATGCAAGGAAGAAACGCCAGTCCCCAAAAAACTCACAGCCACAGAGCGGCGCCGCTCACGCGGCCGGGAACGACGCCGCCCAAGACGACCGTCCGAGACGCCAAAACGATCCACGCCTGAAGCTTGCGACGCCAAAAGAGAAGCGCCCGATGGGCGCCGAGCCCACGACTAGGGCCTCGCCGGGCACTACCAACGCTGCCGAGGCACCTGCCCGGCTCCTAAAGAACAAAGAGAGCAACCGAGACCCGAGGAAGGTCGGAGACACCCAACACAAAACACACACACTGCACAATAACGCACACAGCCTGGAACCGCCCTGCCCGCCACACGTTCCCGTCACGTTGAAGAGGAACCTGCTCCTTTTCCCTGCTCCCAAAGGGGACCGCTTCCCAGACAGCCCGCTCCGCTGCACCATCCTTAAAACCCCTCCCTCCCCCAACCCCTTCCTCAGCACCGTTGCCTCAACGTAGCTTTCAAGGGGCCCAGAGTCCCGGTCCACCCATCCTTCAGAAGAACAAGCGCACAGGCAGCCCACTGCATCGGTCCTCCAAGTCCCAGGTGCCTTTTCATCATCTAAACAAAAACAACAAAAATACACACACCGCCCCGTCAGTCAGCATCCCGTCACTCAACAAGGACCTACCCCCGCAACGTCCCCCACCTCACGCGCACCCGGCTGATCCGTGCCCATTCCGGACGAGGACGAACGCCATCCCCTGCGGCCCCTAGAGATACCACAGGATACACAAAGTTACCGTCACTCTGCCAAAAAAGGAAGAACGAACCACACCAGCCCCGCGCCCCTCCCCTCTGCGACCCAGCTCACCTCAAACGCGCATCCAGGCCCAAGGGCAGCCGGCGCACAACCTGCAGAACCAGAGACAAACGCTTCCATTGAGTGGCCGTACGACAGACACCTTGCTCTCAAACAACAGCCTGGCCTTCAACCCCCTCACCTCTCGGACCTCTCGTTGGCACGCGGCGTCTCCCCTCCGAAGCCTGCGGGCGGCACCTGCAAGAACCCAAGCAAAAAAGGACCCGCTCAGGTGCTGCGGGACTCTCAGGACACCCGCACCAACCGCCCCCATCTCAGACACGCACCTTTCCCTCGACAGCTCACCTGCCTGGCCTCCAGCAGATGCGGTCGCCACCTTGAGGCTCGCCCACCACCTGCAAGAGCCAAACGCACGTTGCTCACAACCACCTGCAACGCGGCACCTCAGGACGAATCGCTACGCTTCAGCCCACCCGTCACCGCTCACCCTGTGCGATTCCCCTCCGGTGCCCAGATCCCGCTCGGCTCCTCGCATGCGCCCAAAGAAAAATTACCACAATGGGCTCGTAGAGCCAACAGCCACATCTTCCCTCTAGCTACACCACACACCAACTCACCTGCTGACAGCGCCGCCCTCCATCACCCTGCACGACTCCTCCCTCGGCACCTGCCAAACCGATGTCAAACAAGTCACCTGCATGCACGGCCACAGCTGAACCACGACACGGGTCTCGATCGCATGTAGGAACACCCCCTTGAGAGCCCAACTAGGGCGGCTCCTAAACATAAGCACAATACATCAAACATTAAGCCCAGCACACAGACAAACCACAACACCCTTGACATGCTACCTGCTCAGCTAAGACTCCAGCTCCCTCTCCCAGACACCTACGGTTCTTCCCTGGGGGCCCAGCCCACAAAACCCAACAGGAATTACTTCCCTCACCCACCGACAACAGCCACTTGATCCAAGACGGCTGCAAAACTCCTCCCCGCTCAAAGCCTGGGCGCATCCCTAGATGCCAGCACCACCCACCTTGCCCTGACTCTACATCCCCGGGCAGGGCGGCTCCAAGACAAACACAGAACAACGCTACACAGAACGCTACAAGCAATGCACCCCGAAGGATGAGAGGCAGCTCTTGGAGAGAACGACGACACCCAGATGGAACCCCCCGTCCGGCAAGACCGCCTGCGGGACCCCGACGGTGACGTCGGCAGGCCCTACGGCAACACCAGAGAACGCCAACAGCTTCGCGGCCCGTGACAAGGGCTTCCTCTCACAACCGAGACGACAGACGCGCAACCAGCCCAGCTTCAAGACCTAACCGCCTACGGATGCAAGGAAGAAACGCCAGTCCCCAAAAAACTCACAGCCACAGAGCAGTGCCGCTCACACGGCCGGGAACGACGCCGCCCAAGACGACCGTCCGAGACGCCAAAACGATCCACGCCTGAAGCTTGCGACGCCAAAAGAGAGGCGCCCGATGGGCGCCGAGCCCACGACTAGGGCCTCGCCGGGCACTACCAACGCTGCCGAGGCACCTGCCCGGCTCCTAAAGAACAAAGAGAGCAACCGAGACCCGAGGAAGGTCGGAGACACCCAACACAAAACACACACACTGCACAATAACACGCACAGCCTGGAACCCCCCTGCCCGCCACACGTTCCCGTCACGTTGAAGAGGAACCTGCTCCTTTTCCCTGCTCCCAAAGGGGACCGCTTCCCAGACAGCCCGCTCCGCTGCACCATCCTTAAAACCCCTCCCTCCCCCAACCCCTTCCTCAGCACCGTTGCCTCAACTTAGCTTTCAAGGGGCCCAGAGTCCCGGTCCACCCATCCTTCAGAAGAACAAGCGCACAGGCAGCCCACTGCATCGGTCCTCCAAGTCCCAGGTGCCTTTTCATCATCTAAACAAAAACAACAAAAATACACACACCGCCCCGTCAGTCAGCATCCCGTCACTCAACAAGGACCTACCCCCGCAACGTCCCCCACCTCACGCGCACCCGGCTGATCCGTGCCCATTCCGGACGAGGACGAACGCCATCCCCTGCGGCCCCTAGAGATACCACAGGATACACAAAGTTACCGTCGCTCTGCCAAAAAAGGAAGAACGAACCACACCAGCCCCGCGCCCCTCCCCTCTGCGACCCAGCTCACCTCAAACGCGCATCCAGGCCCAAGGGCAGCCGCCGCACAACCTGCAGAACCAGAGACAAACGCTTCCATTGAGTGGCCGTACGACAGACACCTTGCTCTCAAACAACAGCCTGGCCTTCAACCCCCTCACCTCTCGGACCTCTCGTCGGCACGCGGCGTCTCCCCTCCGAAGCCTGCGGGCGGCACCTGCAAGAACCCAAGCAAAAAAGGACCCGCTCAGGTGCTGCGGGACTCTCAGGACACCCGCACCAACCGCCCCCATCTCAGACACGCACCTTTCCCTCGACAGCTCACCTGCCTGGCCTCCAGCAGATACGGTCGCCACCTTGAGGCTCGCCCACCACCTGCAAGAGCCAAACGCATGTTGCTCACAACCACCTGCAACGCGGCACCTCAGGACGAATCGCTACGCTTCAGCCCACCCGTCACCGCTCACCCTGTGCGATTCCCCTCCGGTGCCCAGATCCCACTCGGCTCCTCGCATGCGCCCAAAGAAAAATTACCACAATGGGCTCATAGAGCCAACAGCCACATCTTCCCTCTAGCTACACCACACACCAACTCACCTGCTGACAGCGCCGCCCTCCATCACCCTGCACGACTCCTCCCTCGGCACCTGCCAATCCGATACCAAACAAGTCACCTGCACGCACGGCCACAGCTGAACCACGACACAGGTCTCGATCGCATGTAGGAACACCCCCTTGAGAGCCCAACTAGGGCGGCTCCTAAACATAAGCACAATACATCAAACATTAAGCCCAGCACACAGACAAGCCAGAACACCCTTGACATGCTACCTGCTCAGCTAAGACTCCAGCTCCCTCCCCCAGACACCTACGGTTCTTCCCTGGGGGCCCAGCCCACAAAACCCAACAGGATTTCCTCCCCTCACCCACCGACAACAGCCAGTCGATCCAAGACGGCTGCAAAATTCCTTCCCCCCCTCCACCCCCCCCAAAAGCCTGGGCGCATCCCTAGATGCCAGCACCACCCACCTTGCCCTGACTCTGCATCCCCGGGCAGGGCGGCTCCAAGACAAACACAGAACAACGCTACACAGAACGCTACAAGCAATGCACCCCGAAGGATGAGAGGCAGCTCTCGGAGAGAACGACGACACCCAGACGGAAACCCCCGTCCGGCAAGACCGCCTGCGGGACCCCGACGGTGACGTCGGCAGGCCCTACGGCAACACCAGAGAACGCCAACAGCTTCGCGGCCTGTGACAAGAGCTTCCTCTCACAACCGAGACAACAGACGCGCAACCAGCCCAGCTTCAAGACCTAACCGCCTACGGATGCAAGGAAGAAACGCCAGTCCCCAAAAAACTCACAGCCACAGAGCGGCGCCGCTCAGTCGGCCGGGAACGACGACGCCCAAGACGACCGTCCGAGACGCCAAAACGATCCACGCCGGAAGCTTGCGACGCCAAAAGAGAAGCGCCCGATGGGCGCCGAGCCCACGACTAGGGCCTCGCCGGGCACTACCAACGCTGCCGAGGCACCTGCCCGGCTCCTAAAGAACAAAGAGAGCAACCGAGACCCGAGGAAGGTCGGAGACACCCAACACAAAACACAGACACGCTGCACAATAACGCACACAGCCTGGAACCGCCCTGCCCGCCACACGTTCCCGTCACGTTGAAGAGGAACCTGCTCCTTTTCCCTGCTCCCAAAGGGGACCGCTTCCCAGACAGCCCGCTCCGCTGCACCATCCTTAAAACCCCTCCCTCCCCCAACTCCTTCCTCAGCACCGTTGCCTCAGCTTAGCTTTCAAGGGGCCCAGAGTCCCGGTCCACCCATCCTTCAGAAGAACAAGCGCACAGGCAGCCCACTGCATCGGTCCTCCAAGTCCCAGCTGCCTTTTCATCATCTAAACAAAAACAACAAAAATACACACACCGCCCCGTCAGTCAGCATCCCGTCACTCAACAAGGACCTACCCCCGCAACGTCCCCCACCTCACGCGCACCCGGCTGATCCGTGCCCATTCCGGACGAGGACGAACGCCATCCCCTGCGGCCCCTAGAGATACCACAGGATACACAAAGTTACCGTCACTCTGCCAAAAAAGGAAGAACGAACCACACCAGCCCCGCGCCCCTCCCCTCTGCGACCCAGCTCACCTCAAACGCGCATCCAGGCCCAAGGGCAGCTGGCACACAACCTGCAGAACCAGAGACAAACGCTTCCATTGAGTGGCCGTACGACAGACACCTTGCTCTCAAACAACAGCCTGGCCTTCAACCCCCTCACCTCTCGGACCTCTCGTCGGCACGCGGCGTCTCCCCTCCGAAGCCTGCGGGCGGCACCTGCAAGAACCCAAGCAAAAAAGGACCCGCTCAGGTGCTGCGGGACTCTCAGGACACCCGCACCAACCCCCCCCATCTCAGACACGCACCTTTCCCTCGACAGCTCACCTGCCTGGCCCCCATCAGATACGGTTGCCATCTTGAGGCTCGCCCACCACCTGCAAGAGCCAAACGCACGTTGCTCACAACCACCTGCAACGCGGCACCTCAGGACGAATCGCTACGCTTCAGCCCACCCGTCACCGCTCACCCTGTGCGATTCCCCTCCGGTGCCCAGATCCCGCTCGGCTCCTCGCATGCGCCCAAAGAAAAATTACCACAATGGGCTCGTAGAGCCAACAGCCACATCTTCCCTCTAGCTACACCACACACCAACTCACCTGCTGACAGCGCCGCCCTCCATCACCCTGCACGACTCCTCCCTCGGCACCTGCCAAACCGATGTCAAACAAGTCACCTGCATGCACGGCCACAGCTGAACCACGACACAGGTCTCGATCGCATGTAGGAACACCCCCTTGAGAGCCCAACTAGGGCGGCTCCTAAACATAAGCACAATACATCAAACATTAAGCCCAGCACACAGACAAACCACAACACCCTTGACATGCTACCTGCTCAGCTAAGACTCCAGCTCCCTCTCCCAGACACCTACGGTTCTTCCCTGGGGGCCCAGCCCACAAAACCCAACAGGAATTACTTCCCTCACCCACCGACAACAGCCACTTGATCCAAGACGGCTGCAAAACTCCTCCCCGCTCAAAGCCTGGGCGCATCCCTAGATGCCAGCACCACCCACCTTGCCCTGACTCTACATCCCCAGGCAGGGCGGCTCCAAGACACACACAGAACAACGCTACACAGAACGCTACAAGCAATGCACCCCGAAGGATGAGAGGCAGCTCTCGGAGAGAACGACGACACCCAGACGGAAACCCCCGTCCGGCAAGACCGCCTGCGGGACCCCGACGGTGACGTCGGCAGGCCCTACGGCAACACCAGAGAACGCCAACAGCTTCGCGGCCCGTGACAAGGGCTTCCTCTCACAACCGAGACGACAGACGCGCAACCAGCCCAGCTTCAAGACCTAACCGCCTACGGATGCAAGGAAGAAACGCCAGTCCCCAAAAAACTCACAGCCACAGAGCGGCGCCGCTCACGCGGCCGGGAACGACGCCGCCCAAGACGACCGTCCGAGACGCCAAAACGATCCACGCCTGAAGCTTGCGACGCCAAAAGAGAGGCGCCCGATGGGCGCCGAGCCCACGACTAGGGCCTCGCCGGGCACTACCAACGCTGCCGAGGCACCTGCCCGGCTCCTAAAGAACAAAGAGAGCAACCGAGACCTGAGGAAGGTCGGAGACACCCAACACAAAACACACACACTGCACAATAACACGCACAGCCTGGAACCCCCCTGCCCGCCACACGTTCCCGTCACGTTGAAGAGGAACCTGCTCCTTTTCCCTGCTCCCAAAGGGGACCGCTTCCCAGACAGCCCGCTCCGCTGCACCATCCTTAAAACCCCTCCCTCCCCCAACCCCTTCCTCAGCACCGTTGCCTCAACTTAGCTTTCAAGGGGCCCAGAGTCCCGGTCCACCCATCCTTCAGAAGAACAAGCGCACAGGCAGCCCACTGCATCGGTCCTCCAAGTCCCAGGTGCCTTTTCATCATCTAAACAAAAACAACAAAAATACACACACCGCCCCGTCAGTCAGCATCCCGTCACTCAACAAGGACCTACCCCCGCAACGTCCCCCACCTCACGCGCACCCGGCTGATCCGTGCCCATTCCGGACGAGGACGAACGCCATCCCCTGCGGCCCCTAGAGATACCACAGGATACACAAAGTTACCGTCACTCTGCCAAAAAAGGAAGAACGAACCACACCAGCCCCGCGCCCCTCCCCTCTGCGACCCAGCTCACCTCAAACGCGCATCCAGGCCCAAAGGCAGCCGGCGCACAACCTGCAGAACCAGAGACAAACGCTTCCATTGAGTGGCCGTACGACAGACACCTTGCTCTCAAACAACAGCTTGGCCTTCAACCCCCTCACCTCTCGGACCTCTCATCGGCACGCGGCGTCTCCCCTCTGAAGCCTGCGGGCGGCACCTGCAAGAACCCAAGCAAGAAAGGACCCGCTCAGGTGCTGCGGGACTCTCAGGACACCCGCACCAACCGCCCCCATCTCAGACACGCACCTTTCCCTCGACAGCTCACCTGCCTGGCCTCCAGCAGATACGGTCGCCACCTTGAGGCTCGCCCACCACCTGCAAGAGCCAAACGCATGTTGCTCACAACCACCTGCAACGCGGCACCTCAGGACGAATCGCTACGCTTCAGCCCACCCGTCACCGCTCACCCTGTGCGATTCCCCTCCGGTGCCCAGATCCCGCTCGGCTCCTCGCATGCGCCCAAAGAAAAATTACCACAATGGGCTCATAGAGCCAACAGCCACATCTTCCCTCTAGCTACACCACACACCAACTCACCTGCTGACAGCGCCGCCCTCCATCACCCTGCACGACTCCTCCCTCGGCACCTGCCAATCCGATACCAAACAAGTCACCTGCATGCACGGCCACAGCTGAACCACGACACAGGTCTCGATCGCATGTAGGAACACCCCCTTGAGAGCCCAACTAGGGCGGCTCCTAAACATAAGCACAATACATCAAACATTAAGCCCAGCACACAGACAAGCCAGAACACCCTTGACATGCTACCTGCTCAGCTAAGACTCCAGCTCCCTCCCCCAGACACCTACGGTTCTTCCCTGGGGGCCCAGCCCACAAAACCCAACAGGATTTCCTCCCCTCACCCACCGACAACAGCCAGTCGATCCAAGACGGCTGCAAAATTCCTTCCCCCCCTCCACCCCCCCCAAAAGCCTGGGCGCATCCCTAGATGCCAGCACCACCCACCTTGCCCTGACTCTCCATCCCCGGGCAGGGCGGCTCCAAGACAAACACAGAACAACGCTACACAGAACGCTACAAGCAATGCACCCCGAAGGATGAGAGGCAGCTCTCGGAGAGAACGACGACACCCAGATGGAACCCCCCGTCCGGCAAGACCGCCTGCGGGACCCCGACGGTGACGTCGGCAGGCCCTACGGCAACACCAGAGAACGCCAACAGCTTCGCGGCCTGTGACAAGAGCTTCCTCTCACAACCGAGACGACAGACGCGCAACCAGCCCAGCTTCAAGACCTAACCGCCTACGGATGCAAGGAAGAAACGCCAGTCCCCAAAAAACTCACAGCCACAGAGCGGCGCCGCTCAGTCGGCCGGGAACGACGCCGCCCAAGACGACCGTCCGAGACGCCAAAACGATCCACGCCGGAAGCTTGCGACGCCAAAAGAGAAGCGCCCGATGGGCGCCGAGCCCACGACTAGGGCCTCGCCGGGCACTACCAACGCTGCCGAGGCACCTGCCCGGCTCCTAAAGAACAAAGAGAGCAACCAAGACCCGAGGAAGGTCGGAGACACCCAACACAAAACACAGACACTGCACAATAACGCACACAGCCTGGAACCGCCCTGCCCGCCACACGTTCCCGTCACATTGAAGAGGAACCTGCTCCTTTTCCCTGCTCCCAAAGGGGACCGCTTCCCAGACAGCCCGCTCCGCTGCACCATCCTTAAAACCCCTCCCTCCCCCAACCCCTTCCTCAGCACCGTTGCCTCAGCTTAGCTTTCAAGGGGCCCAGAGTCCCGGTCCACCCATCCTTCAGAAGAACAAGCGCACAGGCAGCCCACTGCATCGGTCCTCCAAGTCCCAGCTGCCTTTTCATCATCTAAACAAAAACAACAAAAATACACACACCGCCCCGTCAGTCAGCATCCCGTCACTCAACAAGGACCTACCCCCGCAACGTCCCCCACCTCACGCGCACCCGGCTGATCCGTGCCCATTCCGGACGAGGACGAACGCCATCCCCTGCGGCCCCTAGAGATACCACAGGATACACAAAGTTACCGTCACTCTGCCAAAAAAGGAAGAACGAACCACACCAGCCCCGCGCCCCTCCCCTCTGCGACCCAGCTCACCTCAAACGCGCATCCAGGCCCAAGGGCAGCCGGCGCACAACCTGCAGAACCAGAGACAAACACTTCCATTGAGTGGCCGTACGACAGACACCTTGCTCTCAAACAACAGCCTGGCCTTCAACCCCCTCACCTCTCGCACCTCTCGTCGGCACGCGGCGTCTCCCCTCCGAAGCCTGCGGGCGGCACCTGCAAGAACCCAAGCAAAAAAGGACCCGCTCAGGTGCTGCGGGACTCTCAGGACACCCGCACCAACCGCCCCCATCTCAGACACGCACCTTTCCCTCGACAGCTCACCTGCCTGGCCCCCATCAGATACGGTTGCCATCTTGAGGCTCGCCCACCACCTGCAAGAGCCAAACGCACGTTGCTCACAACCACCTGCAACGCGGCACCTCAGGACGAATCGCTACGCTTCAGCCCACCCGTCACCGCTCACCCTGTGCGATTCCCCTCCGGTGCCCAGATCCCGCTCGGCTCCTCGCATGTGCCCAAAGAAAAATTACCACAATGGGCTCGTAGAGCCAACAGCCACATCTTCCCTCTAGCTACACCACACACCAACTCACCTGCTGACAGCGCCGCCCTCCATCACCCTGCACGACTCCTCCCTCGGCACCTGCCAAACCGATGTCAAACAAGTCACCTGCATGCACGGCCACAGCTGAACCACGACACAGGTCTCGATCGCATGTAGGAACACCCCCTTGAGAGCCCAACTAGGGCGGCTCCTAAACATAAGCACAATACATCAAACATTAAGCCCAGCACACAGACAAACCACAACACCCTTGACATGCTACCTGCTCAGCTAAGACTCCAGCTCCCTCTCCCAGACACCTACGGTTCTTCCCTGGGGGCCCAGCCCACAAAACCCAACAGGAATTACTTCCCTCACCCACCGACAACAGCCACTTGATCCAAGACGGCTGCAAAACTCCTCCCCGCTCAAAGCCTGGGCGCATCCCTAGATGCCAGCACCACCCACCTTGCCCTGACTCTACATCCCCGGGCAGGGCGGCTCCAAGACACACACAGAACAACGCTACACAGAACGCTACAAGCAATGCACCCCGAAGGACGAGAGGCAGCTCTCGGAGAGAACGACGACACCCAGATGGAAACCCCCGTCCGGCAAGACCGCCTGCGGGACCCCGACGGTGACGTCGGCAGGCCCTATGGCAACACCAGAGAACGCCAACAGCTTCGCGGCCCGTGACAAGAGCTTCCTCTCACAACCGAGACGACAGACGCGCAACCAGCCCAGCTTCAAGACCTAACCGCCTACGGATGCAAGGAAGAAACGCCAGTCCCCAAAAAACTCACAGCCACAGAGCGGCGCCGCTCACGCGGCCGGGAACGACGCCGCCCAAGACGACCGTCCGAGACGCCAAAACGATCCACGCCTGAAGCTTGCGACGCCAAAAGAGAAGCGCCCGATGGGCGCCGAGCCCACGACTAGGGCCTCGCCGGGCACTACCAACGCTGCCGAGGCACCTGCCCGGCTCCTAAAGAACAAAGAGAGCAACCGAGACCCGAGGAAGGTCGGAGACACCCAACACAAAACACACACGCTGCACAATAACGCACACAGCCTGGAACCCCCCTGCCCGCCACACGTTCCCGTCACGTTGAAGAGGAACCTGCTCCTTTTCCCTGCTCCCAAAGGGGACCGCTTCCCAGACAGCCCGCTCCGCTGCACCATCCTTAAAACCCCTCCCTCCCCCAACCCCTTCCTCAGCACCGTTGCCTCAACTTAGCTTTCAAGGGGCCCAGAGTCCCGGTCCACCCATCCTTCAGAAGAACAAGCGCACAGGCAGCCCACTGCATCGGTCCTCCAAGTCCCAGGTGCCTTTTCATCATCTAAACAAAAACAACAAAAATACACACACCGCCCCGTCAGTCAGCATCCCGTCACTCAACAAGGACCTACCCCCGCAACGTCCCCCACCTCACGCGCACCCGGCTGATCCGTGCCCATTCCGGACGAGGACGAACGCCATCCCCTGCGGCCCCTAGAGATACCACAGGATATACAAAGTTACCGTCACTCTGCCAAAAAAGGAAGAACGAACCACACCAGCCCCGCGCCCCTCCCCTCTGCGACCCAGCTCACCTCAAACGCGCATCCAGGCCCAAAGGCAGCCGGCGCACAACCTGCAGAACCAGAGACAAACACTTCCATTGAGTGGCCGTACGACAGACACCTTGCTCTCAAACAACAGCCTGGCCTTCAACCCCCTCACCTCTCGGACCTCTCGTCGGCACGCGGCGTCTCCCCTCTGAAGCCTGCGGGCGGCACCTGCAAGAACCCAAGCAAGAAAGGACCCGCTCAGGTGCTGCGGGACTCTCAGGACACCCGCACCAACCGCCCCCATCTCAGACACGCACCTTTCCCTCGACAGCTCACCTGCCTGGCCTCCAGCAGATACGGTCGCCACCTTGAGGCTCGCCCACCACCTGCAAGAGCCAAACGCACGTTGCTCACAACCACCTGCAACACGACACCTCAGGACGAATCGCTACGCTTCAGCCCACCCGTCACCGCTCACCCTGTGCGATTCCCCTCCGGTGCCCAGATCCCGCTCGGCTCCTCGCATGCGCCCAAAGAAAAATTACCACAATGGGCTCGTAGAGCCAACAGCCACATCTTCCCTCTAGCTACACCACACACCAACTCACCTGCTGACAGCGCCGCCCTCCATCACCCTGCACGACTCCTCCCTCGGCACCTGCCAAACCGATGTCAAACAAGTCACCTGCATGCACGGCCACAGCTGAACCACGACACAGGTCTCGATCGCATGTAGGAACACCCCCTTGAGAGCCCAACTAGGGCGGCTCCTAAACATAAGCACAATACATCAAACATTAAGCCCAGCACACAGACAAGCCAGAACACCCTTGACATGCTACCTGCTCAGCTAAGACTCCAGCTCCCTCTCCCAGACACCTACGGTTCTTCCCTGGGGGCCCAGCCCACAAAACCCAACAGGATTTCCTCCCCTCACCCACCGACAACAGCCAGTCGATCCAAGACGGCTGCAAAATTCCTTCCCCCCCTCCACCCCCCCCAAAAGCCTGGGCGCATCCCTAGATGCCAGCACCACCCACCTTGCCCTGACTCTCCATCCCCGGGCAGGGCGGCTCCAAGACAAACACAGAACAACGCTACGCAGAACGCTACAAGCAATGCACCCCGAAGGATGAGAGGCAGCTCTCGGAGAGAACGACGACACCCAGACGGAAACCCCCGTCCGGCAAGACCGCCTGCGGGACCCCGACGGTGACGTCGGCAGGCCCTACGGCAACACCAGAGAACGCCAACAGCTTCGCGGCCCGTGACAAGAGCTTCCTCTCACAACCGAGACGACAGACGCGCAACCAGCCCAGCTTCAAGACCTAACCGCCTACGGATGCAAGGAAGAAACGCCAGTCCCCAAAAAACTCACAGCCACAGAGCGGCGCCACTCACGCGGCCGGGAACGACGCCGCCCAAGACGACCGTCCGAGACGCCAAAACGATCCACGCCTGAAGCTTGCGACGCCAAAAGAGAAGCGCCCGATGGGCGCCGAGCCCACGACTAGGGCCTCGCCGGGCACTACCAACGCTGCCGAGGCACCTGCCCGGCTCCTAAAGAACAAAGAGAACAACCGAGACCCGAGGAAGGTCGGAGACACCCAACACAAAACACACACGCTGCACAATAACGCACACAGCCTGGAACCCCCCTGCCCGCCACACGTTCCCGTCACGTTGAAGAGGAACCTGCTCCTTTTCCCTGCTCCCAAAGGGGACCGCTTCCCAGACAGCCCGCTCCGCTGCACCATCCTTAAAACCCCTCCCTCCCCCAACCCCTTCCTCAGCACCGTTGCCTCAACTTAGCTTTCAAGGGGCCCAGAGTCCCGGTCCACCCATCCTTCAGAAGAACAAGCGCACAGGCAGCCCACTGCATCGGTCCTCCAAGTCCCAGGTGCCTTTTCATCATCTAAACAAAAACAACAAAAATACACACACCGCCCCGTCAGTCAGCATCCCGTCACTCAACAAGGACCTACCCCCGCAACGTCCCCCACCTCACGCGCACCCGGCTGATCCGTGCCCATTCCGGACGAGGACGAACGCCATCCCCTGCGGCCCCTAGAGATACCACAGGATACACAAAGTTACCGTCGCTCTGCCAAAAAAGGAAGAACGAACCACACCAGCCCCGCGCCCCTCCCCTCTGCAACCCAGCTCACCTCAAACGCGCACCCAGGCCCAAGGGCAGCCGCCGCACAACCTGCAGAACCAGAGACAAACGCTTCCATTGAGTGGCCGTACGACAGACACCTTGCTCTCAAACAACAGCCTGGCCTTCAACCCCCTCACCTCTCGGACCTCTCGTCGGCATGCGGCGTCTCCCCTCCGAAGCCTGCGGGCGGCACCTGCAAGAACCCAAGCAAAAAAGGACCCGCTCAGGTGCTGCGGGAGTCTCAGGATACCCGCACCAACCGCCCCCATCTCAGACACGCACCTTTCCCTCGACAGCTCACCTGCCTGGCCTCCATCAGATGCGGTCGCCATCTTGAGGCTCGCCCACCACCTGCAAGAGCCAAACGCATGTTGCTCACAACCACCTGCAACGCGGCACCTCAGGACGAATCGCTACGCTTCAGCCCACCCGTCACCGCTCACCCTGTGCGATTCCCCTCCGGTGCCCAGATCCCGCTCGGCTCCTCGCACGCGCCCAAAGAAAAATTACCACAATGGGCTCGTAGAGCCAACAGCCACATCTTCCCTCTAGCTACACCACACACCAACTCACCTGCTGACAGCGCCGCCCTCCATCACCCTGCACGACTCCTCCCTCGGCACCTGCCAAACCAATGTCAAACAAGTCACCTGCATGCACGGCCACAGCTGAACCACGACACGGGTCTCGATCGCATGTAGGAACACCCCCTTGAGAGCCCAACTAGGGCGGCTCCTAAACATAAGCACAATACATCAAACATTAAGCCCAGCACACAGACAAGCCAGAACACCCTTGACATGCTACCTGCTCAGCTAAGACTCCAGCTCCCTCCCCCAGACACCTACGGTTCTTCCCTGGGGGCCCAGCCCACAAAACCCAACAGGAATTACTTCCCTCACCCACCGACAACAGCCACTTGATCCAAGACGGCTGCAAAACTCCTCCCCGCTCAAAGCCTGGGCGCATCCCTAGATGCCAGCACCACCCACCTTGCCCTGACTCTACATCCCCGGGCAGGGCGGCTCCAAGACAAACACAGAACAACGCTACACAGAACGCTACAAGCAATGCACCCCGAAGGATGAGAGGCAGCTCTCGGAGAGAACGACGACACCCAGATGGAACCCCCCGTCCGGCAAGACCGCCTGCGGGACCCCGACGGTGACGTCGGCAGGCCCTACGGCAACACCAGAGAACGCCAACAGCTTCGCGGCCTGTGACAAGAGCTTCCTCTCACAACCGAGACGACAGACGCGCAACCAGCCCAGCTTCAAGACCTAACCGCCTACGGATGCAAGGAAGAAACGCCAGTCCCCAAAAAACTCACAGCCACAGAGCGGCGCCGCTCACGCGGCCGGGAACGACGCCGCCCAAGACGACCGTCCGAGACGCCAAAACGATCCACGCCGGAAGCTTGCGACGCCAAAAGAGAAGCGCCCGATGGGCGCCGAGCCCACGACTAGGGCCTCGCCGGGCACTACCAACGCTGCCGAGGCACCTGCCCGGCTCCTAAAGAACAAAGAGAGCAACCAAGACCCGAGGAAGGTCGGAGACACCCAACACAAAACACAGACACTGCACAATAACGCACACAGCCTGGAACCGCCCTGCCCGCCACACGTTCCCGTCACATTGAAGAGGAACCTGCTCCTTTTCCCTGCTCCCAAAGGGGACCGCTTCCCAGACAGCCCGCTCCGCTGCACCATCCTTAAAACCCCTCCCTCCCCCAACCCCTTCCTCAGCACCGTTGCCTCAGCTTAGCTTTCAAGGGGCCCAGAGTCCCGGTCCACCCATCCTTCAGAAGAACAAGCGCACAGGCAGCCCACTGCATCGGTCCTCCAAGTCCCAGGTGCCTTTTCATCATCTAAACAAAAACAACAAAAATACACACACCGCCCCGTCAGTCAGCATCCCGTCACTCAACAAGGACCTACCCCCGCAACGTCCCCCACCTCACGCGCACCCGGCTGATCCGTGCCCATTCCGGACGAGGACGAACGCCATCCCCTGCGGCCCCTAGAGATACCACAGGATACACAAAGTTACCGTCACTCTGCCAAAAAAGGAAGAACGAACCACACCAGCCCCGCGCCCCTCCCCTCTGCGACCCAGCTCACCTCAAACGCGCATCCAGGCCCAAGGGCAGCCGGCGCACAACCTGCAGAACCAGAGACAAACGCTTCCATTGAGTGGCCGTACGACAGACACCTTGCTCTCAAACAACAGCCTGGCCTTCAACCCCCTCACCTCTCGCACCTCTCGTCGGCACGCGGCGTCTCCCCTCCGAAGCCTGCGGGCGGCACCTGCAAGAACCCAAGCAAAAAAGGACCCGCTCAGGTGCTGCGGGACTCTCAGGACACCCGCACCAACCGCCCCCATCTCAGACACGCACCTTTCCCTCGACAGCTCACCTGCCTGGCCCCCATCAGATACGGTTGCCATCTTGAGGCTCGCCCACCACCTGCAAGAGCCAAACGCACGTTGCTCACAACCACCTGCAACGCGGCACCTCAGGACGAATCGCTACGCTTCAGCCCACCCGTCACCGCTCACCCTGTGCGATTCCCCTCCGGTGCCCAGATCCCGCTCGGCTCCTCGCATGTGCCCAAAGAAAAATTACCACAATGGGCTCGTAGAGCCAACAGCCACATCTTCCCTCTAGCTACACCACACACCAACTCACCTGCTGACAGCGCCGCCCTCCATCACCCTGCACGACTCCTCCCTCGGCACCTGCCAAACCGATGTCAAACAAGTCACCTGCATGCACGGCCACAGCTGAACCACGACACAGGTCTCGATCGCATGTAGGAACACCCCCTTGAGAGCCCAACTAGGGCGGCTCCTAAACATAAGCACAATACATCAAACATTAAGCCCAGCACACAGACAAACCACAACACCCTTGACATGCTACCTGCTCAGCTAAGACTCCAGCTCCCTCTCCCAGACACCTACGGTTCTTCCCTGGGGGCCCAGCCCACAAAACCCAACAGGAATTACTTCCCTCACCCACCGACAACAGCCACTTG
Source organism: Phalacrocorax carbo (assembly GCF_963921805.1). Classification (NCBI taxonomy): domain Eukaryota; kingdom Metazoa; phylum Chordata; class Aves; order Suliformes; family Phalacrocoracidae; genus Phalacrocorax; species Phalacrocorax carbo. Next base: position 339,823 of record NW_026990303.1, on the reverse strand, counting down.
ATCCAAGACGGCTGCAAAACTCCTCCCCGCTCAAAGCCTGGGCGCATCCCTAGATGCCAGCACCACCCACCTTGCCCTGACTCTACATCCCCGGGCAGGGCGGCTCCAAGACACACACAGAACAACGCTACACAGAACGCTACAAGCAATGCACCCCGAAGGACGAGAGGCAGCTCTCGGAGAGAACGACGACACCCAGATGGAAACCCCCGTCCGGCAAGACCGCCTGCGGGACCCCGACGGTGACGTCGGCAGGCCCTATGGCAACACCAGAGAACGCCAACAGCTTCGCGGCCCGTGACAAGAGCTTCCTCTCACAACCGAGACGACAGACGCGCAACCAGCCCAGCTTCAAGACCTAACCGCCTACGGATGCAAGGAAGAAACGCCAGTCCCCAAAAAACTCACAGCCACAGAGCGGCGCCGCTCACGCGGCCGGGAACGACGCCGCCCAAGACGACCGTCCGAGACGCCAAAACGATCCACGCCTGAAGCTTGCGACGCCAAAAGAGAAGCGCCCGATGGGCGCCGAGCCCACGACTAGGGCCTCGCCGGGCACTACCAACGCTGCCGAGGCACCTGCCCGGCTCCTAAAGAACAAAGAGAGCAACCGAGACCCGAGGAAGGTCGGAGACACCCAACACAAAACACACACGCTGCACAATAACGCACACAGCCTGGAACCCCCCTGCCCGCCACACGTTCCCGTCACGTTGAAGAGGAACCTGCTCCTTTTCCCTGCTCCCAAAGGGGACCGCTTCCCAGACAGCCCGCTCCGCTGCACCATCCTTAAAACCCCTCCCTCCCCCAACCCCTTCCTCAGCACCGTTGCCTCAACTTAGCTTTCAAGGGGCCCAGAGTCCCGGTCCACCCATCCTTCAGAAGAACAAGCGCACAGGCAGCCCACTGCATCGGTCCTCCAAGTCCCAGGTGCCTTTTCATCATCTAAACAAAAACAACAAAAATACACACACCGCCCCGTCAGTCAGCATCCCGTCACTCAACAAGGACCTACCCCCGCAACGTCCCCCACCTCACGCGCACCCGGCTGATCCGTGCCCATTCCGGACGAGGACGAACGCCATCCCCTGCGGCCCCTAGAGATACCACAGGATATACAAAGTTACCGTCACTCTGCCAAAAAAGGAAGAACGAACCACACCAGCCCCGCGCCCCTCCCCTCTGCGACCCAGCTCACCTCAAACGCGCATCCAGGCCCAAAGGCAGCCGGCGCACAACCTGCAGAACCAGAGACAAACACTTCCATTGAGTGGCCGTACGACAGACACCTTGCTCTCAAACAACAGCCTGGCCTTCAACCCCCTCACCTCTCGGACCTCTCGTCGGCACGCGGCGTCTCCCCTCTGAAGCCTGCGGGCGGCACCTGCAAGAACCCAAGCAAGAAAGGACCCGCTCAGGTGCTGCGGGACTCTCAGGACACCCGCACCAACCGCCCCCATCTCAGACACGCACCTTTCCCTCGACAGCTCACCTGCCTGGCCTCCAGCAGATACGGTCGCCACCTTGAGGCTCGCCCACCACCTGCAAGAGCCAAACGCACGTTGCTCACAACCACCTGCAACACGACACCTCAGGACGAATCGCTACGCTTCAGCCCACCCGTCACCGCTCACCCTGTGCGATTCCCCTCCGGTGCCCAGATCCCGCTCGGCTCCTCGCATGTGCCCAAAGAAAAATTACCACAATGGGCTCGTAGAGCCAACAGCCACATCTTCCCTCTAGCTACACCACACACCAACTCACCTGCTGACAGCGCCGCCCTCCATCACCCTGCACGACTCCTCCCTCGGCACCTGCCAAACCGATGTCAAACAAGTCACCTGCATGCACGGCCACAGCTGAACCACGACACAGGTCTCGATCGCATGTAGGAACACCCCCTTGAGAGCCCAACTAGGGCGGCTCCTAAACATAAGCACAATACATCAAACATTAAGCCCAGCACACAGACAAGCCAGAACACCCTTGACATGCTACCTGCTCAGCTAAGACTCCAGCTCCCTCTCCCAGACACCTACGGTTCTTCCCTGGGGGCCCAGCCCACAAAACCCAACAGGATTTCCTCCCCTCACCCACCGACAACAGCCAGTCGATCCAAGACGGCTGCAAAATTCCTTCCCCCCCTCCACCCCCCCCAAAAGCCTGGGCGCATCCCTAGATGCCAGCACCACCCACCTTGCCCTGACTCTCCATCCCCGGGCAGGGCGGCTCCAAGACAAACACAGAACAACGCTACGCAGAACGCTACAAGCAATGCACCCCGAAGGATGAGAGGCAGCTCTCGGAGAGAACGACGACACCCAGACGGAAACCCCCGTCCGGCAAGACCGCCTGCGGGACCCCGACGGTGACGTCGGCAGGCCCTACGGCAACACCAGAGAACGCCAACAGCTTCGCGGCCCGTGACAAGAGCTTCCTCTCACAACCGAGACGACAGACGCGCAACCAGCCCAGCTTCAAGACCTAACCGCCTACGGATGCAAGGAAGAAACGCCAGTCCCCAAAAAACTCACAGCCACAGAGCGGCGCCACTCACGCGGCCGGGAACGACGCCGCCCAAGACGACCGTCCGAGACGCCAAAACGATCCACGCCTGAAGCTTGCGACGCCAAAAGAGAAGCGCCCGATGGGCGCCGAGCCCACGACTAGGGCCTCGCCGGGCACTACCAACGCTGCCGAGGCACCTGCCCGGCTCCTAAAGAACAAAGAGAACAACCGAGACCCGAGGAAGGTCGGAGACACCCAACACAAAACACACACGCTGCACAATAACGCACACAGCCTGGAACCCCCCTGCCCGCCACACGTTCCCGTCACGTTGAAGAGGAACCTGCTCCTTTTCCCTGCTCCCAAAGGGGACCGCTTCCCAGACAGCCCGCTCCGCTGCACCATCCTTAAAACCCCTCCCTCCCCCAACCCCTTCCTCAGCACCGTTGCCTCAACTTAGCTTTCAAGGGGCCCAGAGTCCCGGTCCACCCATCCTTCAGAAGAACAAGCGCACAGGCAGCCCACTGCATCGGTCCTCCAAGTCCCAGGTGCCTTTTCATCATCTAAACAAAAACAACAAAAATACACACACCGCCCCGTCAGTCAGCATCCCGTCACTCAACAAGGACCTACCCCCGCAACGTCCCCCACCTCACGCGCACCCGGCTGATCCGTGCCCATTCCGGACGAGGACGAACGCCATCCCCTGCGGCCCCTAGAGATACCACAGGATACACAAAGTTACCGTCGCTCTGCCAAAAAAGGAAGAACGAACCACACCAGCCCCGCGCCCCTCCCCTCTGCAACCCAGCTCACCTCAAACGCGCACCCAGGCCCAAGGGCAGCCGCCGCACAACCTGCAGAACCAGAGACAAACGCTTCCATTGAGTGGCCGTACGACAGACACCTTGCTCTCAAACAACAGCCTGGCCTTCAACCCCCTCACCTCTCGGACCTCTCGTCGGCATGCGGCGTCTCCCCTCCGAAGCCTGCGGGCGGCACCTGCAAGAACCCAAGCAAAAAAGGACCCGCTCAGGTGCTGCGGGAGTCTCAGGATACCCGCACCAACCCCCCCCATCTCAGACACGCACCTTTCCCTCGACAGCTCACCTGCCTGGCCTCCATCAGATGCGGTCGCCATCTTGAGGCTCGCCCACCACCTGCAAGAGCCAAACGCATGTTGCTCACAACCACCTGCAACGCGGCACCTCAGGACGAATCGCTACGCTTCAGCCCACCCGTCACCGCTCACCCTGTGCGATTCCCCTCCGGTGCCCAGATCCCGCTCGGCTCCTCGCACGCGCCCAAAGAAAAATTACCACAATGGGCTCGTAGAGCCAACAGCCACATCTTCCCTCTAGCTACACCACACACCAACTCACCTGCTGACAGCGCCGCCCTCCATCACCCTGCACGACTCCTCCCTCGGCACCTGCCAAACCAATGTCAAACAAGTCACCTGCATGCACGGCCACAGCTGAACCACGACACGGGTCTCGATCGCATGTAGGAACACCCCCTTGAGAGCCCAACTAGGGCGGCTCCTAAACATAAGCACAATACATCAAACATTAAGCCCAGCACACAGACAAGCCAGAACACCCTTGACATGCTACCTGCTCAGCTAAGACTCTAGCTCCCTCCCCCAGACACCTACGGTTCTTCCCTGGGGGCCCAGCCCACAAAACCCAACAGGAATTACTTCCCTCACCCACCGACAACAGCCACTTGATCCAAGACGGCTGCAAAACTCCTCCCCGCTCAAAGCCTGGGCGCATCCCTAGATGCCAGCACCACCCACCTTGCCCTGACTCTACATCCCCGGGCAGGGCGGCTCCAAGACACACACAGAACAACGCTACACAGAACGCTACAAGCAATGCACCCCGAAGGATGAGAGGCAGCTCTCGGAGAGAACGACGACACCCAGACGGAAACCCCCGTCCGGCAAGACCGCCTGCGGGACCCCGACGGTGACGTCGGCAGGCCCTACGGCAACACCAGAGAACGCCAACAGCTTCGCGGCCCGTGACAAGAGCTTCCTCTCACAACCGAGACGACAGACGCGCAACCAGCCCAGCTTCAAGACCTAACTGCCTACGGATGCAAGGAAGAAACGCCAGTCCCCAAAAAACTCACAGCCACAGAGCGGCGCCGCTCACGCGGCCGGGAACGACGACGCCCAAGACGGCCGTCCGAGACGCCAAAACGATCCACGCCTGAAGCTTGCGACGCCAAAAGAGAAGCGCCCGATGGGCGCCGAGCCCACGACTAGGGCCTCGCCGAGCCCTAGTAACGCTGCCGAGGCACCTGCCCGGCTCCTAAAGAACAAAGAGAGCAACCGAGACCCGAGGAAGGTCGGAGACACCCAACACAAAACACACACACTGCACAATAACGCACACAGCCTGGAACCGCCCTGCCCGCCACACGTTCCCGTCACGTTGAAAAGGAACCTGCTCCTTTTCCCTGCTCCCAAAGGGGACCGCTTCCCGGACAGCCCGCTCCGCTGCACCATCCTTAAAACCCCTCCCTCCCCCAACCCCTTCCTCAGCACCGTTGCCTCAGCTTAGCTTTCAAGGGGCCCAGAGTCCCGGTCCACCCATCCTTCAGAAGAACAAGCGCACAGGCAGCCCACTGCATCGGTCCTCCAAGTCCCAGGTGCCTTTTCATCATCTAAACAAAAACAACAAAAATACACACACCGCCCCATCAGTCAGCATCCCGTCACTCAACAAGGACCTACCCCCGCAACGTTCCCCCACCTCACGCGCACCCGGCTGATCCGTGCCCATTCTGGACGAGGACGAACGCCATCCCCTGCGGCCCCTAGAGATACCACAGGATACACAAAGTTACCGTCACTCTGCCAAAAAAGGAAGAACGAACCACACCAGCCCCGCGCCCCTCCCCTCTGCGACCCAGCTCACCTCAAACGCGCATCCAGGCCCAAAGGCAGCCGGCGCACAACCTGCAGAACCAGAGACAAACGCTTCCATTGAGTGGCCGTACGACAGACACCTTGCTCTCAAACAACAGCCTGGCCTTCAACCCCCTCACCTCTCGGACCTCTCGTCGGCACGCGGCGTCTCCCCTCCGAAGCCTGCGGGCGGCACCTGCAAGAACCCAAGCAAAAAAGGACCCGCTCAGGTGCTGCGGGAGTCTCAGGATACCCGCACCAACCCTCCCCATCTCAGACACGCACCTTTCCCTCGACAGCTCACCTGCCTGGCCTCCAGCAGATACGGTCGCCACCTTGAGGCTCGCCCACCACCTGCAAGAGCCAAACGCATGTTGCTCACAACCACCTGCAACGCGGCACCTCAGGACGAATCGCTACGCTTCAGCCCACCCGTCACCGCTCACCCTGTGCGATTCCCCTCCGGTGCCCAGATCCCGCTCGGCTCCTCGCATGCGCCCAAAGAAAAATTACCACAATGGGCTCGTAGAGCCAACAGCCACATCTTCCCTCTAGCTACACCACACACCAACTCACCTGCTGACAGCGCCGCCCTCCATCACCCTGCACGACTCCTCCCTCGGCACCTGCCAAACCGATGTCAAACAAGTCACCTGCATGCACGGCCACAGCTGAACCACGACACAGGTCTCGATCGCATGTAGGAACACCCCCTTGAGAGCCCAACTAGGGCGGCTCCTAAACATAAGCACAATACATCAAACATTAAGCCCAGCACACAGACAAGCCAGAACACCCTTGACATGCTACCTGCTCAGCTAAGACTCCAGCTCCCTCTCCCAGACACCTACGGTTCTTCCCTGGGGGCCCAGCCCACAAAACCCAACAGGATTTCCTCCCCTCACCCACCGACAACAGCCAGTCGATCCAAGACGGCTGCAAAATTCCTTCCCCCCCTCCACCCCCCCCAAAAGCCTGGGCGCATCCCTAGATGCCAGCACCACCCACCTTGCCCTGACTCTCCATCCCCGGGCAGGGCGGCTCCAAGACAAACACAGAACAACGCTACGCAGAACGCTACAAGCAATGCACCCCGAAGGATGAGAGGCAGCTCTCGGAGAGAACGACGACACCCAGACGGAAACCCCCGTCCGGCAAGACCGCCTGCGGGACCCCGACGGTGACGTCGGCAGGCCCTACGGCAACACCAGAGAACGCCAACAGCTTCGCGGCCCGTGACAAGAGCTTCCTCTCACAACCGAGACGACAGACGCGCAACCAGCCCAGCTTCAAGACCTAACCGCCTACGGATGCAAGGAAGAAACGCCAGTCCCCAAAAAACTCACAGCCACAGAGCAGTGCCGCTCACGCGGCCGGGAACGACGCCGCCCAAGACGACCGTCCGAGACGCCAAAACGATCCACGCCTGAAGCTTGCGACGCCAAAAGAGAAGCGCCCGATGGGCGCCGAGCCCACGACTAGGGCCTCGCCGAGCCCTAGTAACGCTGCCGCGGCACCTGCCCGGCTCCTAAAGAACAAAGAGAACAACCGAGACCCGAGGAAGGTTGGAGACACCCAACACAAAACACACACGCTGCACAATAACGCACACAGCCTGGAACCGCCCTGCCCGCCACACGTTCCCGTCACGTTGAAGAGGAACCTGCTCCTTTTCCCTGCTCCCAAAGGGGACCGCTTCCCGGACAGCCCGCTCCGCTGCACCATCCTTAAAACCCCTCCCTCCCCCAACCCCTTCCTCAGCACCGTTGCCTCAACTTAGCTTTCAAGGGGCCCAGAGTCCCGGTCCACCCATCCTTCAGAAGAACAAGCGCACAGGCAGCCCACTGCATCGGTCCTCCAAGTCCCAGCTGCCTTTTCATCATCTAAACAAAAACAACAAAAATACACACACCGCCCCGTCAGTCAGCATCCCGTCACTCAACAAGGACCTACCCCCGCAACGTTCCCCCACCTCACGCGCACCCGGCTGATCCGTGCCCATTCTGGACGAGGACGAACGCCATCCCCTGCGGCCCCTAGAGATACCACAGGACACACAAAGTTACCGTCGCTCTGCCAAAAAAGGAAGAACGAACCACACCAGCCCCGCGCCCCTCCCCTCTGCGACCCAGCTCACCTCAAACGCGCATCCAGGCCCAAAGGCAGCCGGCGCACAACCTGCAGAACCAGAGACAAACGCTTCCATTGAGTGGCCGTACGACAGACACCTTGCTCTCAAACAACAGCCTGGCCTTCAACCCCCTCACCTCTCGGACCTCTCGTCGGCACGCGGCGTCTCCCCTCCGAAGCCTGCGGGCGGCACCTGCAAGAACCCAAGCAAAAAAGGACTCGCTCAGGTGCTGCGGGAGTCTCAGGATACCCGCACCAACCCTCCCCATCTCAGACACGCACCTTTCCCTCGACAGCTCACCTGCCTGGCCTCCATCAGATACGGTCGCCACCTTGAGGCTCGCCCACCACCTGCAAGAGCCAAACGCACGTTGCTCACAACCACCTGCAACGCGGCACCTCAGGACGAATCGCTACGCTTCAGCCCACCCGTCACCGCTCACCCTGTGCGATTCCCCTCCGGTGCCCAGATCCAGCTCGGCTCCTCGCACGCGCCCAAAGAAAAATTACCACAATGGGCTCGTAGAGCCAACAGCCACATCTTCCCTCTAGCTACACCACACACCAACTCACCTGCTGACAGCGCCGCCCTCCATCACCCTGCACGACTCCTCCCTCGGCACCTGCCAAACCGATGTCAAACAAGTCACCTGCATGCACGGCCACAGCTGAACCACGACACGGGTCTCGATCGCATGTAGGAACACCCCCTTGAGAGCCCAACTAGGGCGGCTCCTAAACATAAGCACAATACATCAAACATTAGGCCCAGCACACAGACAAACCACAACACCCTTGACATGCTACCTGCTCAGCTAAGACTCCAGCTCCCTCTCCCAGACACCTACGGTTCTTCCCTGGGGGCCCAGCCCACAAAACCCAACAGGAATTACTTCCCTCACCCACCGACAACAGCCACTTGATCCAAGACGGCTGCAAAACTCCTCCCCGCTCAAAGCCTGGGCGCATCCCTAGATGCCAGCACCACCCACCTTGCCCTGACTCTCCATCCCCGGGCAGGGCGACTCCAAGACAAACACAGAACAACGCTACGCAGAACGCTACAGGCAACGCACCCCGAAGGATGAGAGGCAGCTCTCGGAGAGAACGGCGACACCCAGACGGAAACCCCCGTCCGGCAAGACCGCCTGCGGGACCCCGACGGTGACGTCGGCAGGCCCTACGGCAACACCAGAGAACGCCGACAGCTTCGTGGCCCGGGACAAGAGCTTCCTCTCACAACCGAGACGACAGAGGCGCAACCAGCCCAGCTTCAAGACCTAACCGCCTACGGATGCAAGGAAGAAGTGCCAGTCCCCAAAAAACTCACAGCCACAGAGCGGCGCCGCTCACGCGGCCGGGAACGACGCCGCCCAAGACGGCCGTCCGAGACGCCAAAACGATCCACGCCGGAAGCTTGCGACGCCAAAAGAGAGGCGCCCGATGGGCGCCGAGCCCACGACTAGGGCCTCGCCGGGCACTACCAACGCTGCCGAGGCACCTGCCCGGCTCCTAAAGAACAAAGAGAGCAACCGAGACCCGAGGAAGGTCGGAGACACCCAACACAAAACACAGACACGCTGCACAATAACGCACACAGCCTGGAACCGCCCTGCCCGCCACACGTTCCCGTCACGTTGAAGAGGAACCTGCTCCTTTTCCCTGCTCCCAAAGGGGACCGCTTCCCAGACAGCCCGCTCCGCTGCACCATCCTTAAAACCCCTCCCTCCCCCAACCCCTTCCTCAGCACCGTTGCCTCAACTTAGCTTTCAAGGGGCCCAGAGTCTCAGTCCACCCATCCTTCAGAAGAACAAGCGCACAGGCAGCCCACTGCATCGGTCCTCCAAGTCCCAGGTGCCTTTTCATCATCTAAACAAAAACAACAAAAATACACACACCGCCCCATCAGTCAGCATCCCGTCACTCAACAAGGACCTACCCCGCAATGTCCCCCACCTCACGCGCACCCGGCTGATCCGTGCCCATTCCGGACGAGGACGAACGCCATCCCCTGCGGCCCCTAGAGATACCACAGGATACACAAAGTTGCCGTCGCTCTGCCAAAAAAGGAAGAACGAACCACACCAGCCCCGCGCCCCTCCCCTCTGCGACCCAGCTCACCTCAAACGCGCATCCAGGCCCAAGGGCAGCCGGCGCACAACCTGCAGAACCAGAGACAAACGCTTCCATTGAGTGGCCGTACGACACCTTGCTCTCAAACAACAGCCTGGCCTTCAACCCCCTCACCTCTCGGACCTCTCGTCGGCATGCGGTGTCTCCCCTCCGAAGCCTGCGGGCGGCACCTGCAAGAACCCAAGCAAAAAAGGACCCGCTCAGGTGCTGCGGGACTCTCAGGATACCCGCACCAACCCCCCCCATCTCAGACACGCACCTTTCCCTCGACAGCTCACCTGCCTGGCCTCCATCAGATACAGTCGCCACCTTGAGGCTCGCCCACCACCTGCAAGAGCCAAACGCATGTTGCTCACAACCACCTGCAACGCGACCCCTCGGGACGAATCGCTACGCTTCAGCCCACCCGTCACCGCTCACCGTAGCCTTCGCTGAGGTCTCATCACCACACTGTGTCTCTCCCACAAAGCCTACATGGAGCATGTGCAAGAACTTAAGGAAGAAGATACATGCTACGATATTACCCACAACAGCAACCTACCCACGCCGAATCCCGTTCTCACACATCTTTTCTTTGACAGCTTGCCTGCCCAGCCTCTGTCAGTTCCAGCTGCCACTTTGAGGCTCACCCATCACCTGTAACCCAGGTCACTTTTACCTTCGCTATCAGCACAACACCTCAGAAAGAACCGCTACTTCAGCACACCAATCACCTCTCACCTTGATCCACTCCCCTCCCGTGTCCAGCTCACACTTGGCTCATTCCTTACTGCCTTCTAACCCCCCAAAACACACTGCAGAGTCATTCAGCCGTCAGTCACATCTTCCTTCTATATACCACACACCGGCCTACCTTCTTACAGCATTTCCCCGGCTTTCCTCTGTCACCCTGAACAACTCCTCCGCCGCCTCTGGAAAAAAAGGACATGGTGGAAGTCACCTGGATGCACAGCAATAGCTTAACTGATCCATAGGTTTTGCTCCCACGTAGGAATACCATGTAGAGCCCAACTACCACCTGCCGTTAAAAGACATACGGTAACTCAAGCATTACACCCTATACACGTACAAACCTGAAGACCGTTAGGATGTACTCTCAGCTAGCACTCTAGCTGCCAGCTACAGTCATCCCCTTAACATCTACAAAATACTACTAAAGTTACGGACCTTTCCCATTGCTTTTGGCTCTCGGCTCTGCACAAGGCTACGCAGGGTTTTACAGAAGTCTATGGATATTAACTATACACTTGTATTGCTCTTCTTTTCTTAAAGAAACAGCATATATAAATTCCCATACATAAATGCATACAGAACACTCACCCTAACCCCTACCGCATCTTATCAATACTCTTAACAGTTAATGTCAACACCTTCTAGATTACACAAGAGCGTTAATGAAAATAATTTTAAGATTCAATAAAGTTGAGAATTCCAATAATAAAAAGAAACATACTCAAAACTAAAAAGAAAAAAATAACAGAACAACATACTATCAAGCCATCTTACCACACCTGAACCTCCAATGCAGTATTAGATAAGGAAAAACATATAAGTTTAGACACAAATGATCTTTCAAATTTAAATGCCACCAACCCTTATTGAGTTCTAAAAGCCTTACCTCTCACAAGCATCTGCATGTCTTTAAATATCAAAACATACCTATCCAAAAATATTTAAACAGCTCAAAACTTACAATTAAGTGCAGGAACACCAAAGCACCCACACTGGAGAAACCCAGGAGGAAAGTGAGCTCCCTCCCCAGAGGCTGTGGCTCATATACCCCGGGCCCTGCCCACCACCCTTCCCACAATCACCTGGGAAAGGGGAGGGGTGAACCACCACAGGGTATAAAGGCAGCTGAAGGAACAGCAGGGAGTTTTCTCGAGTGCTTTATGTTAACGGCATGGAAGAAGACAAAAAGAGTGGTTCTTACTGTAATTGTACTACTATTTGTTTTTCTTCACCTACGTGTATTGCATCAGCAATGTGGCCAGGTAAGAAATTAAACTTCATTTTCCTGGGATGTATACAGGGAAAAACCATGTCTGTCTTAATAATTTATATAGAAGAGCAGCTCCTGGATTATAACAGCACTATTATGACCATTAGTTGTATGTTTTACTTTTCTGTAAAACAGAAGAGTTATACAATTATGGTTCATTTCTAGCAAAACCACACATACTATCTATATACTAGCAGAGCTATAGTCTAGATATGACTGAATGGCAAAGTGAATTAAATCTCTGGCTCAAATGAGATTATTTTCTATACATCACTGATAATTCAGAGTAATTTTGACACTCTGATTTCCTTAAGACACTGATAGCAGTCTCAAAGGACAAAAATTACAAAAGGGAAATACAGGAATGGTATCAAAAGTTATATGAAGTGTCCTAATGAGCATATAAGCAGCTAAATAAAGAATAAATGGGGAAGTGCAATAAAAACTCATTGAGACGTGTGTTGCTAAAAATAGATCCAGGCTATTGATTCTCCAAGAACCTCGAGAGAAGGTCAGAGCCACCCGTAGACATTTTTGGGGTACCAGATACCAAAGAGAAACATACTATAAGACAGAAAACAAATTAATTACTGTGGAGTACAAAGATGGCTTTAGGAAAGGTCCTGGCAGAACAAGAGGCGTTGTCACAGGGATAGGAATAGTTTCTAATGGACCAGAGAAACTAAAGCAGTGGTGAGAATGCAGGAAGCTCAAAAGGGAATTGACCAAACTAACAGATATTCTCGGGGGAGCCGGAACAGGGGGGCGGCAAAGAATTAAGAAAAAAGTGATCGGGGTAACAGATACCGACTCAGGAATAGAGCTGGAGGGTAAAGAGGGGTGAAAAGTGCCCTTCTGAGCTAGAACAGAGTCCTGGGCTATAGGGGATGTCTCACGGGAACTCAGCAAACGGAGCAGAGGAGTGCCGAGGGAGCCCGAGACACCAAAGAACCCTTGGAGCGGGAGCCTGAGGAGAGTCTAGGAAAGGACTGTGACTAGGATAGAAGATGTCCTGAGGAAGGCAGAGAGACAGAAAAGTATTTGGGGATGTGACAATTACATCCAGAGGGCATCTGAGCTCAGTAAACGCAACATGAGAAAGCCAGGGAACAAATAGAGGCACAAACGGGAGGAAGAAAGGACAGAATGACTGCTGTGCGCAGCATATACAGACTCGGGAAATCTTCAGATGGTGAGAGAGTGGTGCGAGTGCCGCGGCAAAGCTAAAAGCGCACAGAATGCGACCTCAAAGGGACCGGTAGGTGTTGCGGCACCCTGAGGGGTCGTGGATGAGGCTCGGAGACAAAAGAATGCTCTGGGAAATGAGGATACGGTCTGGAGGGGTGTGACCAGATTACAGATCTCCTCAGGAGCCGGGGACCGGCTGGAGGTACCGTAGTCAGCAGACGGTATGCTAAGAGTGCTCCGAGGCACAAGCAAACCCGAAGACTGGGTTCAGAGATAACAAGGGAAGACCAAAGTCCGCTACTGAGCTAAAACAGGGTTGTGGGACGCAAAGGGGCTCTCTGGACGCACGGCGACTGGGAGCGGAGGGGTCACGAAAGGCTCGCGGGATAAGAGATTGAAAAGGAGAGTAAATGCTACCAAAATGCTGTGGAGCACAGGGAAGGTCTCGGGAGGCATCCTAGATGGCATAGAAAAGAAAAAGATTGCTCTTTTTTGGGAACAGATGTCTTGGAGAGGTGCGATTGCGACAACAATGTGCTGCTGGGGAACGTCTAAGACGGTGAGGTAAAAGGCCTATGAGGTAGAAGAAGACATTTTAAAAGCTGCGACACTAACAAAAGACAAGAAATTATTCAAGTGTTAATACAGCCAATGGATAACATTAGGCAGAGGAGTTAAAAACTGATAGTAAAGAAATAGGGAAAAACATAAAACACCAAAGGCCAAGTGACTTGGAGATGTAGGGGAAAAAAAAAATCAAGTGTGGGATGTTAGAAAAACAAAGAGAAAAATGAAAAGACGGACAGGAAACTGAAACGGGAGCGGAAAGAAAGTTAAAATGCAGCAGTACTAATGAAAGACAAGAAATAATTCTGAGAAACAGCAAAGGGAATAAAAGTAGACAGAATATTTAGGAAGCAAGAGATTAGGAAAAGGAAGGGCAAAAATAGCTAGGGACAGCCATCTAAAAGAGACAGCAAATTTTAAAAGCTGTGACGCTAAGGGAAGAGAAGAAATAATTTTAAAAAGACAGCAAAGGGAGAAAAATTGGCATAGAAAAGGTTTAAAAAGCAAGGGGGATTATGGAAATAAAGATAAAATTTAAAACATAGGGACAGCAAACGGATGAAGAAAACTGGTGAAGTGATGGTGTTAAGGGAAGACATATACTTGAAAGAAAACAGAGCAAAATAAGCACAGGAAACGGGCTAAAGGAAGAAAGCTAAAAAAGTGACAGGGATTAGGGAAACCTAGAGCAAACTATTAATAATAGGGATGGAAAATAGAAAAATATTATAAAAGCAAAGGTACTGCTACTAAGGACAAGAAATAACTAAAACATAAAGACACCAGATAAAATTGTACAAAATTTTAGAGGAAAATACGATTCAAGAAATGAGGGAAAAAATTAATAGCAGCAACGGTCAAGTAAAATGGAAATGTAGAAAGTAAGTGGAAAAAGCAAGGTCATTAGTGAAATAGAAGAAATAACTTTTTTTAAACTTCCAAAGGAATGAGAGTTAACTTATAAATAACATTTAAAAAGGAAGGACTTATAGGAAAATACAAGAAAAAATTAAAATTAAAACAGAGACGGTAACCTAGAAGGGAGGTAGAAAGGAAATGGAAAAAGCCAGGGCACTAAAGAGAGATGAGAAATAATTTTGCAAAGACAGCAAAGAGAACTGAGGTTGCTGTAGAAAGAAAGCCTAGCCAGCAGTGCGTATTAGGAAATAAAGACAATCTTATGCAATAAGGACAGTGACCCGAAACAGACGTGCAAAGGAAATGTAAAAAGCGAGAGCGCTATGAAAAACAATTGAGAAGTAACACCGGCGAACGAGACAAAAGTAGGAAAGTTTAAAAGCCGAGGGATTAAGAGACAATAACAACTAAAAAATAGTAATAGAAATAAAAGACAGACATAAAATTTTAAAAGCGATGGTGCTAAGGAAAGAGCTGAAAATGAACAAATGACCACAGTAAAGGTGATAATAGTACACAAAAAGAACAAAAAGAACAAAAAGGGTGGTTAGGGTACCACTGGAAAAAAATTAAAAGGGATTGAATAAGGAGTTCAGCTATCTCAAAGGGGGAAAAGCATTCTTCCTTGGGAATTTGCAGGGCTCGGGGAGGCGGCTTTAAGGGAGACTTGGAGGGGAAGGGATATAGCCAGGCTCGCTAAAGAAGAGCCTAGGGGCGGCGTGCCGAGCTCGAGGGTGAAATCAATATCCCACCTTGAGCAGGTCTACCCCGATGCACGCAGCATAGATGCCGTAAGGCGGGAGATAGAAGCTGTTGTGCAGCGGGATAGCTTTGGTTTTCTTGCCGTCGCAGACATCGCAGAATCATAGAACGTTCTGGGTCAGAAGGGACCCACGAGGATTAGAGTCCAACTCCTTTCCCTGCACAGGACAACCCCAAATTCACCCCATGCCTCTGATGGTGTTGCCCTAGTGCTACTTGATTATTGTCAGGCTTGGCGCTGTGCCTGCTTCCCTGGGGAGCCTGTTCCGTGGCCCTCTGAGTGAAAAACCTTTTCCTAATACCCACCCTAAACCTCCCCTGGACCATCCTCCTGCCGTTCCCTCAGGTCCTATTGTTGGTCACCGGAGAAAAATGATCGGCACCTGCGCCTCCTCCACCCCTTGTGAGGAAGCTGCAGAGGGAGATGAGGTCTCCCTGTCTCTAGGCTTAATAAACCAAGTGACTTTAGCTGCTCCTAGTACGGTTTCTCACCAGATGCGGTGGGATGCCTCGTACGATTCGAGTGCTGCGATGGATGGCTCTAATCTCTTACGAAGGGTTAGGCAAGGAAGGAGATGTGGTGGGGTGGCTCTGTATGTTACGTACTGTTTTGGCTGTAGAGAGCTCAATGATTGGGAGGATGAGGTTGACGGCTTATGGGTAAGGATGAGGGGAAAGGCCAACGAGGCAGGTATCCAGCTGGGGGTCTGCTGTAGACCACCTGACTGCAATGAAGAAGTAGCTGAAGAATTCTACAGGCAGCTGGCAGAACTCTCCCAGTTGCTACCCCTTATTCTCATGGGGCACTTGAACTTACCAGATGTCTGCTGGAAAGAAAACGCAGCAGAGGAAACTGTCTAGGAGGTTCGTGGAGCACGTGGAAGGTAACTTCCTGATGCAGCTGGTAAATGAGCCTACTGGGGAGGTGCCTCGACTGACCTGCTCTTTAGAAACAGAAGGACTGGTGGGAGATGGGGGGGTTGGAAGCCATTTTGCGCCTAGCGACTGCACCCTGATGGAATTCCTGATGCCTGGCAAAATAAGGAAGGGGGGCTGGCAAAATCTATACCGTGGACTTGTGGAGGGCAGGCTTTGGACTCTTCGGGACACTGGTTGAAAGGGTTCCTTGGGAAGAAGTCCTGAAGGGCTAAGGGGTCCTGGAAGGCTGGACGTTCAAGAAGGAAATCTGGAAGGTGCAGAACCAGGTTGTCCCTGTGTGCAGTAAGACAAACGGGCAGGAAGATGACAGGCCTGGCTGAACAGAGAGCTTTTGCGGTGGCTCGGGGGCGGGGGGGAAAGGAGAGTTTACTGCTTTTGAAGAATGGGTAGGCAAGTCAAGAACAGAACACAGAGCTTGTTATGCCAATCGGAGAGCAAACCAGGAAGGCAAAAGCCCAGCTAGAACTCAACTGGCCACTGTTATTAGAGATGACAAAACATGCTTTTACATATATGCTAACAGAAAGAGAGCCAAAGAGAATCTCCAGCCTCTACTGGGGCCGGGGTGGGGAATGCTGCCACTGAGGACTAGACTGAGGTACTTGATGCCTTCTTGGCCTCAGTCTCTAGTAGACTGGCTGTTTATCACCAGGGTAGTAATGGTTCACCTTCAGTGTGCTCACCAGGGGCATATACAGGATGAGCAGGGGATCAGGCCCAGACACTGCAGGTTCTGCCTGACCAACCCAGTCTCCTTCTATGACCAGGTGACCCACCCAGTGGATGAGGGAAGGGCCGTGGATGTCATCTACCTGTACTTCAGTAAAGCCTTTGACACTGTCTCCCACAGCATTATCCTGGAGAAGCTGGTGGTTCCTAGCTTGGACAGGTGTACTCCTTGAGTACAAAACTAGCTGGATAGCTGAGCCCAAAGAGTAGTGGTGACAGAGGTTAAACCAAATTTGTGGCTGGTCATGAGCGCTGTTCCCCAGGGGGCAGCTTTAGGGCTAGCCTTGTTCCATGTCTTTATCAATGACCTGAATGAGGGGACAGTGTGCCTTCAGTAAGTTTGCAGATGATACCAAGTTGGGCGGGAGTGTTCATCTGCTTGAGGGTAGGAAGGCTCTGCAGAGGGATCTGGACAGGCTGGACCCATGGCCTGACGTCAACTCTATGAGAATTAACAAGGCTGAGTGCCGGGTCCTGTGCTCGGGTCACAACGACCCCATGCAATGCTACAGGCTTGGGGAAGAGCAGCTGGAAAACTGTGCGGCAGAGAAGGACCCGGGGGTGCTGGTTGACAGCCGGCTGAACATGAGGCGGTGGTCTGCCTGGGTTGGCAGGGAGGCCGATGGGGTCCTGCCTTGTATCAGAACTGTTGTCAGCCTAAGGCATAGTATATCAGTTCAGTCAAAGGAGGGTTCTAAGTAAATGGATCAGCTTGAAACACAACACATCCTTTACAGCTTAAGTGAGTAGAACACTTAAACACTATTAACAGCTATTTATACTAAAAATCTGATCAAAATGGTACCACACTAAACATTCTTGCTGGTGTTAGAAAAAGCCTCATCCCTTCCTTATGGCACTGCTGCAGGGAGATAACCCTATGAGACTGCAGGGCAATGCTATAGCGTAACAAGAATCTATGCTTACCGATTCACCACCACAGCTACAGCTCTTTCGCTGCTGCTGCACATCATGCTTACGCAATGAAGCCCAAAGTGTCAAACCTAAAGGAATAAAATCAGGGGAACACAGCTGCCCCTCTGAAGGCAGGCTGCCCGGGGTGAGGGGGGCAGCTGTGCGTCGGGGCACAGGGCAGCCAGGCAGACCAGATGCCAGCGGCTGCCCTGCAAAGGAGTTGTGCGCTGCTGAGCCTTGGGCTTCATTGGCTTGGCAGCACCTCGCCTCTGCACTGCCAGGACCCTGCTCTGCTCATCCAGCATATAAGCACAAGGCTTCAGCGAGCACGCAACAGGAGAGCAGGGTAAGTGAGGGCATGTCACCAAGAAAAAACCCACACAGGAGAAAACCTCATGCAGGAGGCCCATTTCAGTGGAAGGGAGGTCACAGACACACGCAGAGGGAGGGCGGGGGAGGAGGCGGACACTGCCGGACAGGGGCATGTCTGGGCAGACACGCCATGGGGAACATGCATGGGGATGACTGACACCAGGGGGTCCCCCCAGGATAATCCACAACAGGCAACTCACCTGGGATAACCTGCAGCAGATGATCCGCTCCAGATAACTGACGCACTGCAGAAAACCCATTCCAGACAAGCCCCAGAAATGCCCTTCCAAATGCAGGTGTTTCACACCTAGTAATCTCCAAATTAGGATTTTCATGGTGTTTTTTTCTTTATAGGGTTGGGTTGGTCAATTATTGCTTTGGGGTGTTGGGTTTTTATGTTATCTTTGGGTTGTGTTGTTTTCCATTTTGCTGGGTTTCTTGGGGATTTGTGGGTTGGGTCCTTTTTTTTTTTTCCCCATAATATAAAACTTGGGGTTGTTCTTCAAAAATACTGTATAAAGTGGGGGGGGGGGTGTGTTTTTGAACCACAAAAATTGGTGATTTTCAGTTTGTTCTGTGGGTTTCTTCATTTGGAGTTTTTTGTAGGTTTTTTTTTGTGGTGTGTGTTTTGTCACTCCCCAGCCCACCTACCTGATGTGCGGAAAGCGGACTCCACAATCTGTAAGATTGTGAAGTAGGTATGTTTGTTCAGCACGGGGGGTAGTCCCACCAAATCATGCATGCCTGTGTGATAGTTTGTCTTCCATTTCTATAGTAAAGCATTACAGATACATACAATTTCCCAATACGCCTATAGATATGCATGACCTTTCCCCACGTCGTATTAAAATTAGCCAAAAAAGTAGTTTCCATAAATCTTTCCCAACTGAGCTTGCACAGTGCCTCCTCGTGGTGGTGATCGGGGGTAGTAAAGATGAAGGCTGCTGGCTCCTCTTCATCACCGCTAGTAACCTTTTGGTTTTGCGCAGACTCAGTTATCTCTTGACACTTGTCCAAACTACTGTTTTACCTGGTTCTTTAGACAATTTTCTATCCTTGTCAGGAATTTGTCCTTCGCAGGTGGATTCCAGGCCTCCTTGCTAATTATTTTACACAGCGGCTAGATAAGCGTTCCGCAACAATTAACTTTCAGCTGGATAAGCATTCAGAGATAGAACAGTTAACTTCTGGTTTTGCATCTTAAGAGCCCCTTCCCCCTTTCATACCCCCCAGCCATTTTCTTGCTTTCCAGCTGCACAAATCCACCTGGAGTTGACTCTTCCAGTTTTCTTTTCCCCAAAACTGTTTGGGTTTTTGTTTAGTGTTTTTCTCTTTGCTTTGGTTCCACCACCCCCCACCACTGCAGACCCAGACTCGAAAGGTTTGGGGTTCTTTTGTGCCCTGGCAGCAGCTCCCACTCCGCATATGCGGCCCCATAGGGGAAAATCCCCATTTGGGGGAATCAGGCCCACACTGGGATAGGAAAAGGAGAAGGCGAGAGGGGCAACATTTGAAAGCGCATTTGTATCTTCACTTGATGGGGGGAGTTGAGGGGGGTTGTCAAATTTATAAATCCTGTGTATAAATAGGGTTTCTTTGCATTTTAAAAACCTTAAATAGCATAGACATTTACACTTATGTGTCTACTTACACATCCATATGCTTATGGAATACATATATTTTACACATATCTATTTAGATATGTTTACTCTTGGCTATATTTACACTTACACAGAATAGCTATTTACACATACCTGTTTAGGCTTACATATCAATACATATATAGAACACCTATTTAGACTAGCTATCTGCTTACTTATACTTTTCTGACACTTTCATCTTTTTCAACTTCTCTATTTAGCCATCTACTTACAATTACATGTATTTAGACTTATTTATTTCACTATATATATAATCTATATTTAGATTAGACATCTACTTAGACTATGTAACACACAGTAAGTGTAGATGCTCACTCTAGTCAGACTTCCTTCTATTTTTAATTCCTTCATAAATCCTTTTTCTTCATTTTAAACTCCTTTATTTTTTATTTTAAATATATGTAGACAGGCGAGTTACTTTTGTATTTTAAAATCCTGTATCTCAATGTAGAATTCTTTCTATCCTAAAATCCATTTATACATCTATAAAGTAATAATACTTTTCAATATATATAAAATAAGAGGTTTTCTCTAATTCAGTGCCTCACACCCACGTTGGCTTAAAATATTTTTCTTAATACACCCCTGAATTTTCAGGCGGTTTTGGGCTGCAACCCCCCTTTTTGAGGGGGGGAACCCCTAGATGACCCACACACACACTGACCTGCTCCTCTGATGCATTATCAGCTCCCCCAGTGACACTGGGGTGCCCTGCATGACATCATCACCCCCCCAGGACTCCCCCTATTTTATTATAGTAAGGTTGGACTAGGTGATCCCTGAGGTCCCCTCCAACCTGAGATTCTGTGATTCACCCCCAAGAAGGGCACTAAACAAGGGAATCTGCTCCAACCTGCAGCTCATTAAGAGTGTCATTTGCAAAGGTACACACACCCACTCCCCAAAAAAAGGGGAGCTCTGCTAAAATCTAAAAGGTGGGGCAGCCCCCCCAGCCCCTGTCCGCAGGCTAGCGGCCATCCCACGGCAAAGCAGGAGCGTGCCAGAGGACAGTGTCATGTCTCTCTCGGGCTCTGCTCGGCCATGCTCCCCCTCTGGGACGGGCTCCCCGGGGCGACAAACAGCCCCAACTCTCCCCACCAGGCAGCCCTCGCGGCCGCACCTGCGGGGCACCCGCTGGAGACAGAGCCGGGAGCCCCCAGGCAGAGGGATGGCCCCTTACCTTCACCACGCTTAACGACCAGCAGGCAAACCCGGGCCGGGGGGCATCTCTTGAGCATCACGAGACACTGAGAAGACATCTGAAAAACAGAAATCCCAAACTATATTTCAGCACGTGAATAAAATAGCACAGAAGAAAATGGAGGAACTCAGTCAGCACAAGGGATAGGAAGGAAATTGAGCCGCAGCAAGATTCTGGGCAAACGGGTCATGTCAAAACACAACACCTCCTTTAAAAGCTAGAGGGACTGGAACACTTGAAAACGGTATTAAGACTAACCGATACCATTTTGAACAGATTCTTCGCGTAACACTGAACGCTCTGGCTGGTGCTGGAAAACGTCTCATCCCTTCCTTACGGCACCGCTGCGGGGAGATAACCCCGTGAGGCTGCGGGGCAAAGTTGTACCGGAACCGGAACCTCCGCTTACAGATCCACTGCAGCAGCTACAGCCCTCGCCCTGCCGCCGCACGTCTTGCTGCCTGGCTCCATGAAGCCTGAAGCGAAGCGTGTCAAACTTGAAAGAGTAACGTAAAAAATTAAGAATAAATCTCAGTAATGCACTTTGTGCTGAGAAGGCGGGCGCGTGTTTACGCACATCCAATATGAGCGTCTAGGCTCTGAAAGCTTTCCATTTTCCTTCTGCGTTCATTTAACTCACACAGCCGTTCACACCCGCCATAAGATTATCTATCTCCAAAATACACAGCAGCAACGTGACTGGGGGGTTTTGGCGTGTTATGGAGTCGGGAGGGACGTCCGCCCAGCTGCCCCGCCCAAGAGATGCTGCTGAACTGCCAGGGAAACGCGCATCGAAAGCGAGACTGAAATAAAATACTTAAGAGCGCTCCCTCAAAATACTGGTGGGAAAAAACCGCCCCCACCCCAACATTCAGTCGCCCCTCACTAAATATTTACAACAAATACCTACCTGCTTAATTACACCTAATAAATCGTACGCTACATCTGCTCGGCAGTTACAGCTGAAACAGCGCAAGTCACATTGTTAATCAGACGATGTTAGCTTTTTTTAAACTTTCATTTATGACAGAGGAATCGGTGAGTGAAGAGATCCCCAATACAGTTTTACTTTTTTGCGGAAAAAAATAATACTACAACAAAAAACCACACAAATCAAATCCCCAGTGTTGCAATACATAGGGGAACCATATTTTTATGGTATCTCGACTGTTACAACTGAGAACCCAAGCACTACCAATGCCATCAACATTTGGAGTATGTGCTGTGCTTGGATCTCCGCAAGGACCATTGATTTTTTTATCTTAAAAAAAAAAAAAGCAGTACTTCGCAAGTCTTGTGCTGATGAGTTCTACTGACAAAGACATTGTCTCTAAGATGCACTCTGATGGCAAGTTCATAGAATGCAACCTCACTGAATAAGAAATATCTCAATTTTTCAAGATCTCTTCCTAACAAAAGTCACACTGTGGGGCTTTCAGATGGGCCAGATTATGAATCCTTTCACAACAAGAAACACAACAAGAAACACACCAGCTAACCAGGATATTCTTGCAGTGGCCAGGTGCCTCTTCATCATGTAAAAAAGAAAAAAACCCAGAGCCAGCAATAAGTATCACACGGGTCAACACAGATCTCTTCCAGAGCACCCCCCTCATCAAAACGAACATGCCCATCGGCTCACCTGCTCTGCACAGGTTCCAGCATCACACCCCGTTTCCGTCATCGCTTGTGGCACCAAATGTATCAACACACAGTAAACTACCGTTACGCTCGTGAGAAATCACCGCCCCGTGACTTCCTTGTTACTACCCAGCTCGCTTCTAATGCTCATACACCGTTCCAAAGACAGCCCACGTGTTACCTACAGAACTGAAGAGCTCGACGACGGACCACAGCATTCTCTGGTCTCAGATGCTGGCCGCTGCCCCACCTTCTCAGACCTCTCATAGGCACGCGGCAGCACCGCTCCGAGCCTGCCAGCGGCACCTGCAAAAAGCCAAGCGAAAAGGCACCTCCCGAGATGCTGCCCGATGCCACAGCCTGCCCGCACCGATCCCCGTCTCGCACCCCTTTCCCTCGACAGCCTCCCTCCCAGCCTACGCCACTTCCAGGTGCCGTGTCCAGCTCGCCCGCCGTCCGTAACACCCAAACAACACGCATTGCTTATAACTTCCCCAGCAACACAACACCTCAGAAAAGAGCTGCTACTTCAGCCCACCAATCACCACTCGCCTTGCTCGACTTGCCTCCTTTGCTCATTGCTACGCTACTTCAAACCCAAACCAAAAGACAAACGCAAGGAGCAACGGAGTCATAGAGCCATCGGTCACATCTTCCCTCTATATACACCACGCACCACCTCACCCGCTTACATCGGTCCCCTCAGTTCCCCTCCGTCGCCCTGCACGACTCGTCCCTCGGCATCTCCAAAACCAATACCAAACAAGTCGCCTGGTTGCACAGCAGTACCTTAACGGTTCCTGAAGACCGGCTATAACCTGCCATTAAAACAAACATATGACATCAAACATGAAGCCCTACGCACGTACAAGCTTGAACACCCTGCAGAGGTAATCTGCTCAGCTGAACTCTAGCTGCCTCTCCCAGATAGCTACGGTCACGGCCTCCGAGCCCACAAAACGTCACGGTGATTACGGTCCTCGCCCGCTGAGGAGGGCCACTCAATCCGAGATGACGGTACAACCTTTCCCCCAACAGCCTTGGCACAGCAACAGATGAACCCTAAGCTCTCATCGCTGTGCCACCTACCCGACTCTACAGGGCCAGCAAGGCGGTCCGAGACAAACTCAAACGCACACACCAACGCTATGAGAAACGCTACAAACTGCGCGCCTCCGAGACGAGAGAACGCTCTCGGCAAACAGAGAGACAACTGGACGGAAGAGCTCGTCCAGCAACAAGACCTGCGGAACCCTGACAGTGACGCAAGGAGGCCCTAACGCGATCCAAAAAGATTAGAAGAGCGTCAGGGCCCGTGACAAGAAGTTCCTCTCAAAACTGAGACGAAGGGTGCACAAGAAGCCCGGCTACAAGACCTAAGAATGTAAGGATGCAGGGAAGAAATTACACTCCTTGAAAATGGACAGCGACAGAGCAGAGCTGTTCACGCATCTGGGAACGATGTCGCAGACAACAACTGCCCAGAAACTCCTCAAACAACAGAGCGATCCACACTTTAAACTGTAACACGCAAAAAAAGAAGCACCCAAAGGGCGCCAGCCCCACAATTAGAACCTTGCCAGCCCCTCGGGATAGTGCTGTGCTCCTGAGAGTAAAGAGAACATCGTGACCCGAGAAAGGTCTAAGACGCCGAACACACACCACACAAACTACACAACACATGCAGCCCAGAACAGCCCTGCCCAGCACAAACTAGCACCATGCTGAAGAGGAACTCGCTCCCCTTACCTGCCCAAAGGGGACTGCTTCCTGGACAGCCCTCGCCCCTAGGGTACCTTTAAAACCCCTTCCTGCCGTGGCCAACCCTGTCCCCACCCTACCCCGACCCCTTCCCCAGCACCCCTGCCTCAACTTAGCTTTCAGAGGGCCAGGAAGCTCAATCCATCCTCAAGAAGGAAGAGCACAGTCAGACCACTGGATTTGTCCTGCAGTTCCCAGATGCCTCCTCATCATCCAAAAAAAAAACCCCACACACAACCAAAAAAAAGGCTGGAGAGTGCTGTCGATCAGCATCACATCACAGACACTTCCCACAGCATTCCCCTCCTTACTCTACAGCAAGTCCAGAAAAGGCCACCACTGCTTTTAGAGGGCCTGGACACTCAATCCATCCTCAACAAGAAAAACACCAGCAGCCCACTAGATCAATCCTGCAGTTGCCAGGTGCCTCTTCACTCTCAGAAAAAAAAAAAAACCAAACTCCCAACCCACAGACAACAAACAGTGCTGTCAGTCAGCAACATATCAGTCAACACGGACCTTTCCCATATCATCCCCACCTCACATGTAGCCCGGGGTTCCGCTCAGCTGCTCTATGCCCCTTCCAGACTTAGACAGTTGTCATCGCTTGCAGCCCCTAGAGATACCGTAAGACACAAAATCACCGCTCTCCCTGCAAGAAGTCACCAGCCCCATGAGCCTCCTCACTGCGACCCAGCTCACCTGAAATGCTCCTCAAATACCCTTCAGTGGCATCTTCCCTTTAATCCTGCATAGGGACCTGCTGCCTTAGTGTGCTCTACTCAGCTCTGCTCTATCACACTGCACAGGTCAGACCAAAGGGAGGGCCGGAGGAGGAGGAGGAGGAGGACAACGAGCAGGTGCACAAGGGCAGGCAGAGGAAGAGGAGGAGGGGCCCGAGGAGGAAGATAGAGGGCCCAAGAGCAGGCCTGAGGGTGGGCTGAGGAGGAGGGGGAGGGGCCAGAGGGTGGGCCGATGAGGACAAGGAGGAGCCCAAGGGTGGGCACATGAGGACGAGAAGCAAGAAAAGGAGGAAGATAGCAGGGCCCAGGGCGAGCACAGGACAGTAGGAAGAGAGAAAAGCAGCATCCAGCTGAACGGGGCGGGGGGGGGCGTGTGTGCGTGTAGTGAGAAGGCACGAGGCAGGGAACAGGACGGCCAGAGAAGGACAGGGAGCCTGACGGAGGTGGAGATAAAAGCAGCAGAGAGAGGGGAAGAGAGGCAGCAGAAAGAGGGAAGAGCAGGACACAGACCAACAAAGAAGGAAGAGGAGCAGGCTGGAGACGCACAAAGAACCTGGGGCAGGCAGCACGACAGCGAGGGAGGAAAGAAGAATAGGGGCAGGAAGCTGGACCGAGCGCGATGGAGACAGACAAGACAAGCGACAAGAACAGGGCAGAAAGGGAAGAATGAAGCCACGGGGACAGGGAGCCGAGACAGCCAACAACGGAGGGAAGGGGCCGGGGAGGGAACACCACAAAACAAACCATGGGGCTACGTGGTACAGAGCACGAGAAGGCAGAGAATTAAGAATTAGGGACAGGGAGCCAGAAAAACAACAACAAAAAAAACCACCCAAAACAAAGGGAGATGGGGAGCAAAAGGAATCACAATGCGTACAGAAAGGAGAGAGAAACAATTCTAAAACAGGGTCACGGGGAAGCCAGAGACAGCAAGATGGAGAAAGGACAAAAGCTACAGGCTACAGGGCAGAGAGGGAAGAATTAATGAATAGACACAGAGAGCTGGGCAGAAAGAGATGGAGAAAGGCTGAAGATCACACGGCCAACAGGGAAGAGAGAAGAGAGGGAGGAATTTTCAAAACAGGGGCAAGAAGCCAGAGAGAGGGAGAGAGGCGCAACAATAAAATGGGGACAGGCCACAGGGCGGCGAGGAGGGAATCGATGAATAAGAACAGGAGACCAAAGAGAACACAATGTAGAATGGAAAAAAGGAACAGCGGCCTACAGGGAAGGAGGAATTAAAGATCAGGCACTGGGAGGCAGACAGAGACACATGAAGAAACAAGTAGGAAAAAGAAAAAAAACAACACACACAACGGCAATGGGCTACAAAGACAGACAGAGAGGGAAGAAATAAAACATAGCAGCAAGGAGCTGGACAGAGAGAGATGAGGACAAACAAATAGCACGGGTCTACGTGACAGAGAACGTGGAATTAGAACACAGAGAGGGGGAGCCGGACAGAGAGAGAGGCCGAGAGAAAAATCTAGACGGGCTACGGCGGGCAGAGGCAGGAATTAAAACCTAGGGACAGGGAGCTGGACAGAGGGGACGGAGATCACAGGGAACAGCGGCGGGTGCAGGAAGAACAGGAATTCAAGAATAGGGAAAGGGAGCTGGACAGAGAAGAACTCAGGCAGGCAAGTAACAGTAGCAGGGTACAGAGCAGAGCAGACGAACTAAAAAGCGCGGCGGGAGCGTTGAGGCAGACAGAGAGAGATTAAGAAAAAAGTCACGGGCTACGTGGCAAAGCAGGAGGAACTCAGAAACGGGGATGGCAACCAAGGGAGAGTGAGCTGGTGAAGGATAACGGGTATTCAAAGTGAGGGACGGGGAGCTGGGAAAAGCGAGGCAGAGAAAAACAGAATCACAGAGAGAATCACACAAAGCCAAAAAAGAAGAAACTGAACAACAGGAACAGGTGTAACCAAAGCGATGAAATCAACCAACCAGAGACGGTGTTCCATTACGGGAACACGGAGCGTACGAATCAGCGCATCTGTCGATCTGCATTTTAGTCCCTAGGCGATCGTTAATGTCAGCAGAACAACAGACAACGTGCTTCTGTCAGAAAAGGATGACAAAACGCGGTTTCGTGTAGCGCACTGAGAAAACTAGCCAAGACTGCCAAGATTAAGAGCCAAGAAGGTAAAAGGCAATTCTGGCAGGGGGAGATCGCGACCACCGACTCACGGACCACCACCGAGCCTGCGCAGTGATTTACATACGGAACGAGCCAGTTTGTACCGATCAGTAGACAGGACGATAATGAATATGTATGAATACGTAAAATTTTGATCTACAAATTCTACGGGAAAGGTGTGTGAGGTACGCACGCCAGGAGAAGCGATCCCCCGTGCATCTGGCGCCGTGAATAAAGAACGCCTGCTCTTTAATACTAAATCGGCGTTGAGGAGTTGTTTCCGATTTTACCGCGTTTTTCGGTAACACACGGAGTCAGACCAAGAGGGCCAGAGAAAGACAAAATACCGACAGGCTACAGAACAGAGCAGGAGGAATAAAAAAATAAAAACGGAGCCAGAGCCAGGCAGAGAGAGGCGGAGAAAGAACAAGTAGCCACAGGCTACAGGACAGAGAGAGGGAGGCCTGAAAAGACGGGGAGGCAGGGAGCCACTCAGAGCGAGATGGAGAAAGAAGGGGCGGGGGGGCGCCAAAAAAAAAAAAAAAAAAAATTTTGCAGCAGGTAAGGAAAGAGAGGGGGCCAGGGGGGAGAGACAGGGAGGGCCCAGGACGCACAAGAGAGGCAACGGGGCCCCAGTGGCCCAGGACTCACCGCGACTCTCGCTCTCAGCGCTGCTGGCACAATTTAGCCGTTCAGATGCTTCTTTCCCCTCCTCTCCGCCCTGCCTCTTCTGCAGCTCCAGACTCTAGGCCGTCCTCCACCTAAAGAGGATACATGGGTGTCTTACCGCTCTTACGAGATGAGGCTTCCTAGGCACGTAGCGTAGCCTAGCTCGCTCGTGCACTACACGCCCGTACCCAACTCCCGGTTACGCGTACAGACCCTGCGGTGCACGTTGGTGGCCTGGCCCGCTGCGGGCTACGAAGGGGGATCCTCCCTCCCTCACCTGCAGGGACAGGCTCTCTCTTGCCTGCGGCAGGAAGGCAGCTGGCAGCCAGAGCGCCTTCAGTTTCTTCTGCTTTACCTTTCGTTGGCGTCTCCAGCTTCAGCCGAGGCAGCTCCTGTCCACAGCCGGGAAGGGCTCTGTGTGTCCCTTTTCGCCCCCGCGCTGCGAGGATGGCAACACCGGGCAGAGAGAAGCCACGCAAGCCTGAGACGGCTGCAGTCAACGGCATCCCCGGGGGAAGGACAGACAACCACGTCCTCAGCACGGTCTCTGGGAGAGGGAAAGAAGAAACAGCGACCGTCATTACCGTCGATCGACCCTGGCCAAAGCCCCTCCTTGCGCAGGGGCTTCTGGACGCACCGCCCCTTCCCCGCGCTACTGCTAAGGGCCCCTGCGCCGAGGGGGAATCCAGTGCGCTCGAGGGCCGGCTCGCTGCCTTCACGACAGGGCCTGGGGGCGGCCAAGGGCTACGCAGCACGCTTCAGGGGAGGTGCCGGGGCTGGGGGCAGGCGCACGGGGCAAGGGGGGGGCCAGGGGAGGCTGAGCGGCAGCTCCGGTGAGCCGGGGAGGCGGCGGCCATCATCTGCGCCCTGGGCAGGGGGAAAAGGTCCTCCTCCTTTCCCTCTTCCCTTCTGTCAGCTCCCGGGGAACTCACCGCTTCTCGGGGAGCGGCCGCACCTGGAAGCCCCCAGAAATCAACACGAATCCAACCCCAAAAATACACCGCGCCTACCGTACGCGGCACGGCCGCCCGGCACCCGAGCGCCGGAACACCGCGCCTCCCGCCGCGCCCCGGCGAGCCACGTGACAGGGCCGGCAGCCACTGCGCCAGGACTACAGCTCCCGGCATGCTCTGCGCCACAACACGGCCGCCCGGCAGCCCCCCGCCGCAAGGACTACAGCTCCCGCCATGCTCTGCGCCACAACGCGGCCGCCCGGCAGCCCCCCGCCACAAGGACTACAGCTCCCGGCATGCTCTGCGCCACAACGCGGACGCCCGGCAGCCCCCCGCCACAAGGACTACAGCTCCCGCCATGCTCTGCGCCACAACGCGGCCGCCCGGCAGCCCCCCGCCGCAAGGACTACAGCTCCCGGCATGCTCTGCGCCACAACACGGCCGCCCGGCAGCCCCCCGCCGCAAGGACTACAGCTCCCGGCATGCTCTGCGCCACAACATGGCCGCCCGGCAGCCCCCCGCCGCAAGGACTACAGCTCCCGGCATGCTCTGCGCCACAACACGGCCGCCCGCCCAGCCGCCACACGCACCACCACAGCTCCCGCCACGCCGCGAGCCCGCCCTCCCCGCTCTCTCACCCTGCGGGGCACCGCCCCTCCCGCCGATGCACCCGGAAGCCCCACCGAGCCCTCAGCACAGCCTCGCTCTCCCCACCGCCCGCTCCGACCCGCCGCTGCCCCGCCGCAGCCCTCCTCGGGGCTTGACCCGGCACGCAGCGGCCCCCCACCCAGCCCCCGCTCACCTCCTCCCTCGCTACACTCGCAGCCCGCTGACGCTCGGCCACAGCTCCGCTCCGCCCCGCCCTCGGCTCACACTGGCCCCCCGGAGCAGGGCACCACCCCTTTTCCAGGGAGGAGCCGGCACCGCCAGCCCCACTGCCCGCACCTGGGGCTCCTCCAGCCAGACCCCGCCCACAGCTGAGGCGCAGCAGCAACGGGGGGCCCCCTCCCCTCACCCCCACAGTGCACCACCTCCTCCCCGGGCTCCGTCACAGCCCCTTGCCCCACGCCAAGGGCGCGCAAACGCAGCCCTCAGGCCAAAGGAGAGGGCAGCTGTTGGTGCAGGCGCGCACGTAACAAGTCCCAGGAGCGATTCGTGGCTCAGGGTCCCCAACGCTCCCCCTGCCCCAAGGCCACCTCGGCCGCCGTTGCCGCAGCCGCACGGAGCTGGTGGTGGCTGGGATAGTGCTCATTTTCTCCACAGTAGCTAGGAAGGGATACGTTTTGGATTTATGCTCAAAACAGCGTTAATAATGTAGAGATGTTTTGGTTCTTGCTGAGCACTGCTTCCACAGTCAGGGCCTCTTCTGGTTCTCTCAGTGCCCCACCAGCAAGTAGGCTGGGACAGCTGGGAAAGCTTTCCCAGCTAACTGACCAAAGGGATATTCCATACCATTTGACATCATGCTCAGCACACGCAGCTGGGGGAAGAAGGGGGAGTCCTTGGGGGGGGGGGGGGGGGCTACGGCATTTCTCTCCCTAAGTAACCATGACACATGACAGAGCCCTGCTTTCCCAGAGGTGGCTCAACACCTGCCCGCCGAAAAGGAGGAGTGAATTAATTCCTTGCTTTGCTTCCACGCACAGCTTTTGCTTTACCTATTAAACAGTCTTGATCTCAGCCCATGATTTTTCTCACTTTTACCCTTCCAGCTCTCTCCCCCAGCCCACTGAGGGTGGAGCGAGCAAGCAGCTCCCTGGTGCAGAGTTGCCAGCTGGGGCTAAACCACGGCACGCGCTTGTCCGCGTTTGGCAGGAAAGGGACCGTCCGTCGCCTGGCTCCTGGAGCGACAGGCTGCTGGGCAGAGGGGGAGGCCACCAAAGGTGAGGAGCAGGGCACAGGACAGTAGGAAGAGAGAAGAGAAGAGAAGAGCGGCAGCCAGCTGGACGGGGGCGGGGGGGCGTGTGTGCGTGTAGTGAGAAGGCACGAGGCAGGGAACAGGACGGCCAGAGAAGGACAGGGAGCCTGACGGAGGTGGAGATACAAGCAGCAGAGAGAGGGGAAGAGAGGCAGCAGAAAGAGGGGGGAAGAGCAGGACACAGACCAACAAAGAAGGAAGAGGAGCAGGCTGGAGACGCACAAAGAACCTGGGGCAGGCAGCACGACAGCGAGGGAGGAAAGAAGAATAGGGGCAGGAAGCTGGACCGAGCGCGATGGAGACAGACAAGACAAGCGACAAGAACAGGGCAGAAAGGGAAGAATGAAGCCACGGGGACAGGGAGCCGAGACAGCCAACAACGGAGGGAAGGGGCCGGGGAGGGAACACCACAAAACAAACCATGGGGCTACGTGGTACAGAGCACGAGAAGGCAGAGAATTAAGAATTAGGGACAGGGAGCCAGAGAAACAACAACAAAAAAAAACACCCAAAACAAAGGGAGATGGGGAGCAAAAGGAATCGCAATGCGTACAGAAAGGAGAGAGAAACAATTCTAAAACAGGGTCACGGGGAAGCCAGAGACAGCAAGATGGAGAAAGGACAAAAGCTACAGGCTACAGGGCAGAGAGGGAAGAATTAATGAATAGACACAGAGAGCTGGGCAGAAAGAGATGGAGAAAGGCTGAAGATCACACGGCCAACAGGGAAGAGAGAAGAGAGGGAGGAATTTTCAAAACAGGGGCAAGAAGCCAGAGAGAGGGAGAGAGGCGCAACAATAAAATGGGGACAGGCCACAGGGCGGCGAGGAGGGAATCGATGAATAAGAACAGGAGACCAAAGAGAACACAATGTAGAATGGAAAAAAGGAACAGCGGCCTACAGGGAAGGAGGAATTAAAGATCAGGCACTGGGAGGCAGACAGAGACACATGAAGAAACAAGTAGGAAAAAAAAAAAAAAAAACCACACAACGGCAATGGGCTACAAAGACAGACAGAGAGGGAAGAAATAAAACATAGCAGCAAGGAGCTGGACAGAGAGAGATGAGGACAAACAAATAGCACGGGTCTACGTGACAGAGAACGTGGAATTAGAACACAGAGAGGGGGAGCTGGACAGAGAGAGGGGCCGAGAGAAAAATCTAGACGGGCTACGGCGGGCAGAGGCAGGAATTAAAACCTAGTGACAGGGAGCTGGACAGAGGGAGACGGAGATCACAGGGAACAGCGGCGGGTGCAGGAAGAACAGGAATTCAAGAATAGGGAAAGGGAGCTGGACAGAGAAGAACTCAGGCAGGCAAGTAACAGTAGCAGGGTACAGAGCAGAGCAGACGAACTAAAAAGCGCGGCGGGAGCGTTGAGGCAGACAGAGAGAGATTAAGAAAAAAGTCACGGGCTACGTGGCAAAGCAGGAGGAACTCAGAAACGGGGATGGCAACCAAGGGAGAGTGAGCTGGTGAAGGATAACGGGTATTCAAAGTGAGGGACGGGGAGCTGGGAAAAGCGAGGCAGAGAAAAACAGAATCACAGAGAGAATCACACAAAGCCAAAAAAGAAGAAACTGAACAACAGGAACAGGTGTCACCAAAGCGATGAAATCAACCAACCAGAGACGGTGTTACATTACGGGAACACGGAGCGTACGAATCAGCGCATCTGTCGATCTGCATTTTAGTCCCTAGGCGATCGTTAATGTCAGCAGAACAACAGACAACGTGCTTCTGTCAGAAAAGGATGACAAAACGCGGTTTCGTGTAGCGCACTGAGAAAACTAGCCAAGACTGCCAAGATTAAGAGCCAAGAAGGTAAAAGGCAATTCTGGCAGGGGGAGATCGCGACCACCGACTCACGGACCACCACCGAGCCTGCGCAGTGATTTACATACGGAACGAGCCAGTTTGTACCGATCAGTAGACAGGACGATAATGAATATGTATGAATACGTAAAATTTTGATCTACAAATTCTACGGGAAAGGTGTGTGAGGTACGCACGCCAGGAGAAGCGATCCCCCGTGCATCTGGCGCCGTGAATAAAGAACGCCTGCTCTTTAATACTAAATCGGCGTTGAGGAGTTGTTTCCGATTTTACCGCGTTTTTCGGTAACACACGGAGTCAGACCAAGAGGGCCAGAGAAAGACAAAATACCGACAGGCTACAGAACAGAGCAGGAGGAATAAAAAAATAAAAACGGAGCCAGAGCCAGGCAGAGAGAGGCGGAGAAAGAACAAGTAGCCACAGGCTACAGGACAGAGAGAGGGAGGCCTGAAAAGACGGGGAGGCAGGGAGCCACTCAGAGCGAGATGGAGAAAGAAGGGGCGGGGGGGCGCCAAAAAAAAAAAAAAAAAAAATTTTGCAGCAGGTAAGGAAAGAGAGGGGGCCAGGGGGGAGAGACAGGGAGGGCCCAGGACGCACAAGAGAGGCAACGGGGCCCCAGTGGCCCAGGACTCACCGCGACTCTCGCTCTCAGCGCTGCTGGCACAATTTAGCCGTTCAGATGCTTCTTTCCCCTCCTCTCCGCCCTGCCTCTTCTGCAGCTCCAGACTCTAGGCCGTCCTCCACCTAAAGAGGATACATGGGTGTCTTACCGCTCTTACGAGATGAGGCTTCCTAGGCACGTAGCGTAGCCTAGCTCGCTCGTGCACTACACGCCCGTACCCAACTCCCGGTTACGCGTACAGACCCTGCGGTGCACGTTGGTGGCCTGGCCCGCTGCGGGCTACGAAGGGGGATCCTCCCTCCCTCACCTGCAGGGACAGGCTCTCTCTTGCCTGCGGCAGGAAGGCAGCTGGCAGCCAGAGCGCCTTCAGTTTCTTCTGCTTTACCTTTCGTTGGCGTCTCCAGCTTCAGCCGAGGCAGCTCCTGTCCACAGCCGGGAAGGGCTCTGTGTGTCCCTTTTCGCCCCCGCGCTGCGAGGATGGCAACACCGGGCAGAGAGAAGCCACGCAAGCCTGAGACGGCTGCAGTCAACGGCATCCCCGGGGGAAGGACAGACAACCACGTCCTCAGCACGGTCTCTGGGAGAGGGAAAGAAGAAACAGCGACCGTCATTACCGTCGATCGACCCTGGCCAAAGCCCCTCCTTGCGCAGGGGCTTCTGGACACACCGCCCCTTCCCCGCGCTACTGCTAAGGGCCCCTGCGCCGAGGGGGAATCCAGTGCGCTCGAGGGCCGGCTCGCTGCCTTCACGACAGGGCCTGGGGGCGGCCAAGGGCTACGCAGCACGCTTCAGGGGAGGTGCCGGGGCTGGGGGCAGGCGCACGGGGCAAGGGGGGGGCCAGGGGAGGCTGAGCGGGAGCTCCGGTGAGCCGGGGAGGCGGCGGCCATCATCTGCGCCCTGGGCAGGGGGAAAAGGTCCTCCTCCTTTCCCTCTTCCCTTCTGTCAGCTCCCGGGGAACTCACCGCTTCTCGGGGAGCGGCCGCACCTGGAAGCCCCCAGAAATCAACACGAATCCAACCCCAAAAATACACCGCGCCTACCGTACGCGGCACGGCCGCCCGGCACCCGAGCGCCGGAACACCGCGCCTCCCGCCGCGCCCCGGCGAGCCACGTGACAGGGCCGGCAGCCACTGCGCCAGGACTACAGCTCCCGGCACGCTCTGCGCCACAACACGGCCGCCCGGCAGCCGCGCGCCGCAAGGACTACAGCTCCCGGCATGCTCTGCGCCACAACATGGCCGCCCGGCAGCCCCCCGCCACAAGGACTACAGCTCCCGCCATGCTCTGCGCCACAACATGGCCGCCCGGCAGCCCCCCGCCACAAGGACTACAGCTCCCGGCACGCTCTGCACCACAACACGGCCGCCCGGCAGCCCCCCGCCGCAAGGACTACAGCTCCCGGCACGCTCTGCGCCACAACACGGCCGCCCGCCCAGCCGCCACACGCACCACCACAGCTCCCCGCACGCCGCGAGCCCGCCCTCCCCGCTCTCTCACCCTGCGGGGCACCGTCCCTCCCGCCGATGCACCCGGAAGCCCCACCGAGCCCTCAGCACAGCCTCGCTCTCCCCACCGCCCGCTCCGACCCGCCGCTGCCCCGCCGCAGCCCTCCTCGGGGCTTGACCCGGCACGCAGCGGCCCCCCACCCAGCCCCCGCTCACCTCCTCCCTCGCTACACTCGCAGCCCGCTGACGCTCGGCCACAGCTCCGCTCCGCCCCGCCCTCGGCTCACACTGGCCCCCCGGAGCAGGGCACCACCCCTTTTCCAGGGAGGAGCCGGCACCGCCAGCCCCACTGCCCGCACCTGGGGCTCCTCCAGCCAGACCCCGCCCACAGCTGAGGCGCAGCAGCAACGGGGGGCCCCCTCCCCTCACCCCCACAGTGCACCACCTCCTCCCCCGGGCTCCATCACAGACCCTTGCCCCACGCCAAGGGAGCGCAAACGCAGCCCTCAGGCCAAAGGAGAGGGCAGGTGTTTGTGCAGGCGCGCACGTAACAAGTCCCAGGAGCGATTCGTGGCTCAGGGTCCCCAACGCTCCCCCTGCCCCAAGGCCACCTCGGCCGCCGTTGCCGCAGCCGCACGGAGCTGGTGGTGGCTGGGATAGTGCTCATTTTCTCCACAGTAGCTAGGAAGGGATACGTTTTGGATTTATGCTCAAAACACCGTTAATAATGTAGAGATGTTTTGGTTCTTGCTGAGCACTGCTTCCACAGTCAGGGCCTCTTCTGGTTCTCTCAGTGCCCCACCAGCAAGTAGGCTGGGACAGCTGGGAAAGCTTTCCCAGCTAACTGACCAAAGGGATATTCCATACCATTTGACATCATGCTCAGCACACGCAGCTGGGGGAAGAAGGGGGAGTCCTTGGGGGGGGGGGGGCTACGGCATTTCTCTCCCTAAGTAACCATGACACATGACAGAGCCCTGCTTTCCCAGAGGTGGCTCAACACCTGCCCGCCGAAAAGGAGGAGTGAATTAATTCCTTGCTTTGCTTCCACGCACAGCTTTTGCTTTACCTATTAAACAGTCTTGATCTCAGCCCATGATTTTTCTCACTTTTACCCTTCCAGCTCTCTCCCCCAGCCCACTGAGGGTGGAGCGAGCAAGCAGCTCCCTGGTGCAGAGTTGCCAGCTGGGGCTAAACCACGGCACGCGCTTGTCCGCGTTTGGCAGGAAAGGGACCGTCCGTCGCCTGGCTCCTGGAGCGACAGGCTGCTGGGCAGAGGGGGAGGCCGCCAAAGGTGAGGAGCAGGGCACAGGACAGTAGGAAGAGAGAAGAGAAGAGAAGAGCGGCAGCCAGCTGGACGGGGGCGGGGGGGCGTGTGTGCGTGTAGTGAGAAGGCACGAGGCAGGGAACAGGACGGCCAGAGAAGGACAGGGAGCCTGACGGAGGTGGAGATACAAGCAGCAGAGAGAGGGGAAGAGAGGCAGCAGAAAGAGGGGGGAAGAGCAGGACACAGACCAACAAAGAAGGAAGAGGAGCAGGCTGGAGACGCACAAAGAACCTGGGGCAGGCAGCACGACAGCGAGGGAGGAAAGAAGAATAGGGGCAGGAAGCTGGACCGAGCGCGATGGAGACAGACAAGACAAGCGACAAGAACAGGGCAGAGAGGGAAGAACGAAGCCACGGGGACAGGGAGCCGAGACAGCCAACAACGGAGGGAAGGGGCCGGGGAGGGAACACCACAAAACAAACCATGGGGCTACGTGGTACAGCGCATGAGAAGGCAGAGAATTAAGAATTAGGGACAGGGAGCCAGAGAAACAACAACAAAAAAAAAACACCCAAAACAAAGGGAGATGGGGAGCAAAAGGAATCGCAATGCGTACAGAAAGGAGAGAGAAACAATTCTAAAACAGGGTCACGGGGAAGCCAGAGACAGCAAGATGGAGAAAGGACAAAAGCTACAGGCTACAGGGCAGAGAGGGAAGAATTAATGAATAGACACAGAGAGCTGGGCAGAAAGAGATGGAGAAAGGCTGAAGATCACACGGCCAACAGGGAAGAGAGAAGAGAGGGAGGAATTTTCAAAACAGGGGCAAGAAGCCAGAGAGAGGGAGAGAGGCGCAACAATAAAATGGGGACAGGCCACAGGGCGGCGAGGAGGGAATCGATGAATAAGAACAGGAGACCAAAGAGAACACAATGTAGAATGGAAAAAAGGAACAGCGGCCTACAGGGAAGGAGGAATTAAAGATCAGGCACTGGGAGGCAGACAGAGACACATGAAGAAACAAGTAGGAAAAAGAAAAAAAACAACACACACAACGGCAATGGGCTACAAAGACAGACAGAGAGGGAAGAAATAAAACATAGCAGCAAGGAGCTGGACAGAGAGAGATGAGGACAAACAAATAGCACGGGTCTACGTGACAGAGAACGTGGAATT
The DNA here is from genome assembly GCF_963921805.1 of Phalacrocorax carbo. Taxonomy (NCBI): domain Eukaryota; kingdom Metazoa; phylum Chordata; class Aves; order Suliformes; family Phalacrocoracidae; genus Phalacrocorax; species Phalacrocorax carbo. Next base: position 302,704 of record NW_026990303.1, on the reverse strand, counting down.
AGAACACAGAGAGGGGGAGCCGGACAGAGAGAGAGGCCGAGAGAAAAATCTAGACGGGCTACGGCGGGCAGAGGCAGGAATTAAAACCTAGGGACAGGGAGCTGGACAGAGGGGACGGAGATCACAGGGAACAGCGGCGGGTGCAGGAAGAACAGGAATTCAAGAATAGGGAAAGGGAGCTGGACAGAGAAGAACTCAGGCAGGCAAGTAACAGTAGCAGGGTACAGAGCAGAGCAGACGAACTAAAAAGCGCGGCGGGAGCGTTGAGGCAGACAGAGAGAGATTAAGAAAAAAGTCACGGGCTACGTGGCAAAGCAGGAGGAACTCAGAAACGGGGATGGCAACCAAGGGAGAGTGAGCTGGTGAAGGATAACGGGTATTCAAAGTGAGGGACGGGGAGCTGGGAAAAGCGAGGCAGAGAAAAACAGAATCACAGAGAGAATCACACAAAGCCAAAAAAGAAGAAACTGAACAACAGGAACAGGTGTCACCAAAGCGATGAAATCAACCAACCAGAGACGGTGTTCCATTACGGGAACACGGAGCGTACGAATCAGCGCATCTGTCGATCTGCATTTTAGTCCCTAGGCGATCGTTAATGTCAGCAGAACAACAGACAACGTGCTTCTGTCAGAAAAGGATGACAAAACGCGGTTTCGTGTAGCGCACTGAGAAAACTAGCCAAGACTGCCAAGATTAAGAGCCAAGAAGGTAAAAGGCAATTCTGGCAGGGGGAGATCGCGACCACCGACTCACGGACCACCACCGAGCCTGCGCAGTGATTTACATACGGAACGAGCCAGTTTGTACCGATCAGTAGACAGGACGATAATGAATATGTATGAATACGTAAAATTTTGATCTACAAATTCTACGGGAAAGGTGTGTGAGGTACGCACGCCAGGAGAAGCGATCCCCCGTGCATCTGGCGCCGTGAATAAAGAACGCCTGCTCTTTAATACTAAATCGGCGTTGAGGAGTTGTTTCCGATTTTACCGCGTTTTTCGGTAACACACGGAGTCAGACCAAGAGGGCCAGAGAAAGACAAAATACCGACAGGCTACAGAACAGAGCAGGAGGAATAAAAAAATAAAAACGGAGCCAGAGCCAGGCAGAGAGAGGCGGAGAAAGAACAAGTAGCCACAGGCTACAGGACAGAGAGAGGGAGGCCTGAAAAGACGGGGAGGCAGGGAGCCACTCAGAGCGAGATGGAGAAAGAAGGGGCGGGGGGGCGCCAAAAAAAAAAAAAAAAAAAATTTTGCAGCAGGTAAGGAAAGAGAGGGGGCCAGGGGGGAGAGACAGGGAGGGCCCAGGACGCACAAGAGAGGCAACGGGGCCCCAGTGGCCCAGGACTCACCGCGACTCTCGCTCTCAGCGCTGCTGGCACAATTTAGCCGTTCAGATGCTTCTTTCCCCTCCTCTCCGCCCTGCCTCTTCTGCAGCTCCAGACTCTAGGCCGTCCTCCACCTAAAGAGGATACATGGGTGTCTTACCGCTCTTACGAGATGAGGCTTCCTAGGCACGTAGCCTAGCTCGCTCGTGCACTACACGCCCGTACCCAACTCCCGGTTACGCGTACAGACCCTGCGGTGCACGTTGGTGGCCTGGCCCGCTGCGGGCTACGAAGGGGGATCCTCCCTCCCTCACCTGCAGGGACAGGCTCTCTCTTGCCTGCGGCAGGAAGGCAGCTGGCAGCCAGAGCGCCTTCAGTTTCTTCTGCTTTACCTTTCGTTGGCGTCTCCAGCTTCAGCCGAGGCAGCTCCTGTCCACAGCCGGGAAGGGCTCTGTGTGTCCCTTTTCGCCCCCGCGCTGCGAGGATGGCAACACCGGGCAGAGAGAAGCCACGCAAGCCTGAGACGGCTGCAGTCAACGGCATCCCCGGGGGAAGGACAGACAACCACGTCCTCAGCACGGTCTCTGGGAGAGGGAAAGAAGAAACAGCGACCGTCATTACCGTCGATCGACCCTGGCCAAAGCCCCTCCTTGCGCAGGGGCTTCTGGACACACCGCCCCTTCCCCGCGCTACTGCTAAGGGCCCCTGCGCCGAGGGGGAATCCAGTGCGCTCGAGGGCCGGCTCGCTGCCTTCACGACAGGGCCTGGGGGCGGCCAAGGGCTACGCAGCACGCTTCAGGGGAGGTGCCGGGGCTGGGGGCAGGCGCACGGGGCAAGGGGGGGGCCAGGGGAGGCTGAGCGGCAGCTCCGGTGAGCCGGGGAGGCGGCGGCCATCATCTGCGCCCTGGGCAGGGGGAAAAGGTCCTCCTCCTTTCCCTCTTCCCTTCTGTCAGCTCCCGGGGAACTCACCGCTTCTCGGGGAGCGGCCGCACCTGGAAGCCCCCAGAAATCAACACGAATCCAACCCCAAAAATACACCGCGCCTACCGTACGCGGCACGGCCGCCCGGCACCCGAGCGCCGGAACACCGCGCCTCCCGCCGCGCCCCGGCGAGCCACGTGACAGGGCCGGCAGCCACTGCGCCAGGACTACAGCTCCCGGCACGCTCTGCGCCACAACACGGCCGCCCGGCAGCCGCGCGCCGCAAGGACTACAGCTCCCGGCATGCTCTGCGCCACAACATGGCCGCCCGGCAGCCCCCCGCCACAAGGACTACAGCTCCCGCCATGCTCTGCGCCACAACATGGCCGCCCGCCCAGCCGCCACACGCACCACCACAGCTCCCGCCACGCCGCGAGCCCGCCCTCCCCG